>NW_019393600.1:0-1067 GCF_000648675.2 Cimex lectularius
GGAGGATCATTAAAATAAGAGGCGATGTGCTAAACTTAAATTATAAATACTTTAAAAAAGATAATATTGACTGTACTCTATGTAATAGACAAGAAAAAGAGAACCTATTCCACTTTCTGGGTGTCTGTTCCGCCTACAGTAACTACAGGTTGAAATATTTCAGCGAAGAAACCGTTACAGGTGAAAAAAATGTTATAGTATATTAACGGCAGAGATTGGACACTATTAGTTAAATATTGTAAAGCGGCCAACACCTCTCGTAACAGTTACAAACCTAAAACTACGATTTTTTATCTTTACTTAGCACAGCATTATCAATGTTAAGGTTTATTATTCTTATGTACTAATTATAATAACTTATTACTATCATTGTTATGTATTAAATATTATCATGTACTATTAATCCGTCTTCTTTCAAAATTATCATAGTATTCTCTGACGGTCTGAGAACCTGAAATTTGGCTTTATGAAGTAATCATTTATTCTTTAAAAGTCCCTATTATGTAAAGGTGATAATTTATTTTCATTTTAATCAGTTTGTACAATTATGTTTGTATGAATTAAAAATAAAGACACTTAATAAAAATCTGTCCGTACATGCACTTGTATATACACATGTGGACAACCAACCAAGCCAAGATGCGAGATCCACTTTGGTGTTTTGGTGGCTCGGGGCCTAAACATACTCTCTCATTCATTCTTACATACGTTCCCTCTTATTTACGTATCTTCATTCAAGCGGGGTAATCGAGAACTTGATATTACTCCATCGCATTTGATCTCGCATATAGACAACTGTATTAACAATTTTATAAGGTTTTGTGGTCCGCTTGACGAAATAAATTATTTTCAATTAATTAAAGTTTTGGTTGAGATAAAAAAAGTCAGTGTCACAAGCGGGTTCGAACACACGACCTTCGGCTAAATACGCCGCTGCTCAACCACTTGAGCTATCGTGACTACGATCCACTTGGACACTAACTTCCAATCTCAATTCAAAAGGTGGGGTTGTGATGGAAAGTTAGTGTCCTACTTTCACTTAATTAATTGAAAATAATTTATTTCGT
>NW_019393601.1:0-1158 GCF_000648675.2 Cimex lectularius
AGAGAGAGAGAGAGAGAGAGAGAGAGAGAGAGACCGTGGGAGGCAATGAGAAAAATCAAGAGCCAGCCAGCTAGAGAGAGAGGTAGGGTCAGCTAGAGAAATAGAAAGTGAGAGAGATAAAGAGAATGAAGTAATCAGAGGGAGAGAGAGAGAGAGAGAGAGAGAGAGAGAGAGAGATAGAGAGGGAGAGCCGCTAGAGAGGAAGAAAATGAGTGGTTGGAAATTGTGAGTGGGGTATATGCATTGATAAAAAGGACCGTCAAAGAAACCAAGAAAAGTAAGCAAAATAACGATGATAATAAATAACTAAACGAACAATTGAGGCAGAGAGAGAGAGAGAGAAAGAGTTTAAATGAGTGAGGAAGGGAGGGAGAGAGAAAGACATAGAAAGTGAGTGGGAGGGATGGATGGAGAGAGGGAGGGAGAGAGAGATAGAGGTAGAGAGAGAAAGAATTGGAACGTAAGAAGGAGTGGAGTAAGAAAGAAAGGAACAGACAGACCGAGGAACGCAAGGAAATGCGAAAGAGGAGAGGTGAGAGCGAAATTGTTGTGAGAAATTGTCAGTTTTCAAGTTTGACTAAATTTCTTTCGTATACTCACACTCGCCACATATATCGTCGTGTTGTTATTTATAAATTTAGTAACTGTTGAGCCATCTTTGAATTTATTTATCTATCATAACACGTCGTTAGCATCTGGAACTGTTTGATTAATGACTCGTCCTGGGTTCAGTTATCATTTGAATTTTTCTTCATTCTTGCACTACTTGATTAAAAATGTAATAACAATCAGATTTTCCATGATGAACATCTAGGACGTGGCTCCAATCTTGCTATTTGAATAAAATATTATTATATAAACAAGTCATAAAGCCTATGTGGACATATGGTATTCAACTATGGGGTTGTACCAAACACAGCAATATCAAAATCATACAAACACTCCAAAATAAAATCTTACGTAACATGGTCAATGCACCTTGGTACTAAGGAATAAGGACGTACATAGGGATCTTAAGATCCCTGAAGTCACGGCGGAAATACAAAGATTTGCCGCCAAACACCAGGCTCGCCTCAGCCAGCACGAGAATGTGGAAGCAACTAAACTCTTACATTACCGAAACACGGTCAGAAGATTAAAAAGAACAAAGCCATATGA
>NW_019393602.1:0-1103 GCF_000648675.2 Cimex lectularius
AAGAAAATGTTTTTCTGAAACCTACATCACACCAGACCGCATCTCACGATTTCTGAATAATTATCGATTAACGGTCACTAATCACCACACATAACGTATGGACTTGATACTGATACTATCATTCGCCGACGACTTGGACATTTTTTGTCATTCCAATGTGAATGTTCAGAACATGACGATTTTGTACTGCGGAAAGAAAAAGCTTTTAGTTGATATCTCAAAAACAACAATTGTTCGGTTCGCCAAGGGCTGTTGTAAGCATGAATAAATTTATATTTATCTTTTCGTCTTTATTTTGCTATCATCGTTCATGTAGTGTTAGTAGCGATGTAATCTTAAACAATTGATTGTATTGGTAATTGGAAGGAGAGTGCGATTACAGGGGGTGGGTCGTGTGAAAGTTCACTGGTACGCGTGAAAGTACAGGAATGCACCCGGGGTTAAGTTCAGGCACTTCCAAGAACTTCCGTCAAGACCAGTCACGACAGAAAGCGAACGTGCTCCAGGGGAAAACCAGTTCAAATTGTATTAGGGTGTTTTATCTTGGAAAACAATAGAAAGCTCTTTTAACCCGCTTTTTATCAATGCACAAAATCAGTTCTTAGCTGGGACTTCAAACCATCAAAAATCGTAAAGAGGCAATAAATTTCATTAGTAAATTTGACCGGAAAAAGGAAAGGGTAAAAACAAAATTTTGAAATCCAAATCTTAAATTAGGAAGGGTAGTGATCAGGATTGTGGTTAGTCAGCTATGAAATATTTATCGATAGCCAAGCTTTCGTCCAATATTTGACAGTACAATTTGGAAGGGCCCAAGTTTGTGTAATTATAGTGCCTTCAAAAAGTAAACTAACAAAGACTTTTACTCATTGCTGATGGTTGTTTCTGTTTTATTTTATATATGAATATATTTCAGCCCTGAGGAAGATCAAAGGGTCGAATACTTGACAATCGATAAAGCTGGAGTTATATAAGCTTGCTGTGTTTGTTTACGTCACCCAAAGTATAGGTTCAGGGCCTATGTATGATCTTGCAGACCCTTCTTTTACAAGTTTGTCTGCTTTTTCATTAACGAAGATTCTTTTGCCTCCTGGCTCCAAAGA
>NW_019393603.1:0-1059 GCF_000648675.2 Cimex lectularius
CTATTGAGCGACTCTATCCTAAATATATGGGTTTATTGGGTACCAAATTTAAAATATATTCCGTAAGTCAGCTCTATAAGGAAATGGTAGGAGCTATTCAATTCTTATTAACTAAGGCATAGAAGCGGCTACTTCACGTTATTTTTTTATCTTCAGACAGAATTTTAGATTCAGCCTATCAACCAAGGAAGCACAAACAAAACAAATGATACCGAAAATTCATGTCGCTAGGACAGAGAACTAATAGAAACCTTTGCCGAACCGATAGATCGAAACCGAGAAAGAAAATATAAAACCGCGATATAAAAATAATTTTGGTAGAAATTTTAACAATAGACAATGCTGGCGACTTTTACCAATAAAATTACGACAGAGGAAATAGGTTTAGCTGAAAGGAATATGAACAGGATTTTGGGAGAAGAAATAGTCAGAGTACTCGTGGAAGGGACAATTGCAATAAGAGACATGTTGATTTTAAACACAGGAGATGTAAAAATAAAAGTCCAAATTTCCACTGCACTGACACACGCGAATCCCCTCAGGCTATTAATAAATTTCACGATCACAGAAAAAACAAAAATATAAATAAATTGAATAAAGACTTTGGTAAAGGAAAATAATTGGTCTCTGACGATTACGAGATGGCTAGAAAACAGACAAGGTTTAAAAAAGATTATAATTCTGGTAACTACCAACCGCAAATAAATAGGAACGAAAGCAGGATCGATCCGCACTATTTTAACAAAATAAAATACCAACCATTTTAATTTCGGAAATCAGCAAAAAAAGGAGAGATCTCCGACCAATCGCGCCGGAGAAATTAACAGTAAATACACCAAATTCATCTACAACGGAAGAAAATAATAAACATAAACTAAAGCAAAGTAATTGTAATAATTTAAAACCATTTATAGCTGTCGTCTATAAGATCAGTTTTAAATATAATAAATTTCAAAAAACAAACAATTCAAAAGGTAAAAATATTGTGCTCTCAAAAAATCATGTAAATTATAACAAAGGGGATGGATTAATTACGACCATTACAAATAACAAAATTGC
>NW_019393604.1:0-1095 GCF_000648675.2 Cimex lectularius
CTAAGGTTGAGATGAAAAAGCAATTGTCGTCAGTGGGATTCGATCCGAACTTACTAACTTGTACGGTGTTTGCCTAGTAAACAAAGCTAAATCCTCCTATCTGATTTATGGAGTATAATAAATTAACAGTTACATTTTATACAAAGCATCCAATATAAACAGATTATATTGAATTGTATAAGAGTGAGGGCCTGCAAAATTAAGGCAAAAGGTTTAATTTTATTTCAATTAATTAATATTTTTATGTAAGTTTCATTTCAACCCTTTTGGTTGAAATGAAAAAGTCAGAGTCACGAGCGGGATTCGAACCCACGACCTTCGGCTCAATAAACCGCTGCTCTAACCACTTGACCTATCGTGACTTCGATCCAACCGTACGCCAACTCCCCATCTCAACCTACAACCTTTCGAATTTTATCTCCTTTTTGCCATTTTTCAAAACCTTACATAAAAAGATTAATTAATTCAAAGTCGTAATTTGGTCAATCAGACCACTAAATATAATAGGTTTAATTTTATTTTTGTTTTTCAATATATTAATAGTTGTTTGTTCAATCGTAGTAATTCATTATTAAAAATCATTTATTTCAGTTTTCTTCCGATTAACTCGACAAATCCACGAGACATTAGCATCGCTATAAAATTGTTACATTCTATCATTTCTTGTTAATTTTCTGTTTCGATCAAGGTCTCGAAACAGGTCTCGCAAAGGCGCAATAATCCGGACAAACAATATTAGATGTTTTATAGTATACGGTTCATCACTGTTAAGGGAAGGCTTCAGTAACTGGTTAAAAAATGTTTCGTTTATAATGCCGGTACCAGTTTTCCTTGTGACCATTGTTTGATGAGCTGGCGTTTGAAATCCGCCTTAAGCCAGAAACACACTTACCCGATGCTACGCCATGCGACGCTACCCGATGCTCCCCGACGCAAATCCAAACTCCGATTTTCCATAAGGTTGCATTACCCCCGTGCACATCTACCCGATGCTATGCCAAAAAACTTATATATAATGCCTATTGGAACAAGACTGCTTACTTGTTCGCAAAAAGACTAGCTTAATTATAAATTGTCGAGCGTCTGTAAAACTTT
>NW_019393605.1:0-1058 GCF_000648675.2 Cimex lectularius
CAGACCATAATCCGCAAACTTTATCTTGACCTCGTCATACATCATCAAGCGACTATTATAGTACATAGCAATATGCTAGGTCCTCACTCCTACAGACTACCACCTTTTCTGGAGCAATAGCCGCATACTTCTCAACATGCAAGGTGAATCTTCCCGAAATAGATGGAGCCGATCTTGTAAAACTTAAGCTGTAGTGACGAACCCTCTTCATCAAGCAATACACACTTCTCAGATTCAAAACAGAACCGTTCAGAAATAGATGAATAGAACTGCAAGCAGACTACAATCCGCAAACATTTTCCTGACTTCCTTCAGACTAACGCCAGCTATTATAGCTTTTCCATAGATGGATTCAAGCTATTATTATACTACATCGCATTCTACATTCCGGACCTCACTCCTACAGATTACTACCTTTTCTGCAGCAATAGCCACACACTGCATATCATGCAAAGCTAAACCTTTCCAAATAGATAGAGCCGATCTTGTAAAACCTAGGCTACATTGACGAACTCTCTTCATCAAGCAATACACACTTCTCAGCTTCAAAACAGAACCGTAAGGGAAAAGATGGATAAAGCTACTAGCAGATTACAATCCGCAAACTTTTTCCTGACTTCTGACTAACACCATCCCTAACCATCCCTAACACCAACCATCTTTTCCATAGATGGATCAAAGCTACTGTGCACTACCTCGCGATCTACATACCGGGCTTCACTTTTACGGACATCCACCTTTTCTGGAGTAATGGCCGCACACTGCGTAACATGCGAATCTAAACCTTTCCAAAATAGATGGAGTCAAGCTTCTACAACTTAGGCAATAGTGACAAACTCTCTTCTTTAAGCAATATTCGCACGCTTTTCAACTTCAAAACAGAGCCGTTCAGAAATGGTTTGATAGAGCTACTAGCAGACTACAATCCGCAAACCTTTTCCTTCCTTCAGACTAACACCAGCAATCTTTCCCATAGATGGATTCAAGCATCGCAATCTACATTCCGGACCTTACCTTACGACTACCACCTTTTCTGGAGCAATGTCCCCACTCTGCAT
>NW_019393606.1:0-1057 GCF_000648675.2 Cimex lectularius
CAATGTTTAACTATAGAAGTATTGTGTATTTTAATAAAATTTCCTGTTTTTACAAAGATGTTTAAGAATAGACTAGATGGTATACGTGTTTATATGAGAGTACCGCCTACGTATCCGCCAAAAACTTTCTGCCACTCGGGGTCGAAGAAGTACGAGCCTTGGATTTCATCCTAAGAAACTGATTAGTTTAGGAGCGACTGAGAAAAATGTCTTACTCACTTTTTTATGTATTCTTCAAAAACAAAATGAAGAAGCAGAAGGAATCATAGAGAGAAGAAAAAAAGCACATACACTACCAGCGTCCACTTATGAAGAAGGGAGGGAACACGAAACGGGCATGGAACTGGAACAAGAGTCGAGGGTGAAAACGGACGTAAAGGAAGAGCTAGGAAACTCGAGATTGGGCCATATTAGGCCGTAGAGCGGCTCCGTCTATATTTAACACTGGCTAAAGACGTTCCTGAGCGAGAGAAGAACGGCAGGGAGGGAGTGCCCGACTCCCTCCCCGCCTCGTCGATCCTTGGGGGGGAATCGGCAGAGTTTCCCGAATTTCCTCTGGGGATGGGATCCCGGATCGATCATTGGATCGGGGAGAGAGTCGAAGGAGATCCGTTCCGATCCCACTCCCGGTGGTTGAGACGTTTCAACCCGCCTTCCGTAATTGGCACGCCCTGACCTTCGTTAAGCCGTGTCAATTTACATCCCGTACAACGGACTGGTGCCGAGTCGTTAATAGGAAGCTGGGATAAAGGACAGCAGATGCGGGTTCTTCCGTCTTCTGTTCGAATATAAACAGAATTTTCATGTTTATCCTCCTGGTATTAGCTACATTAAGTAAACCCTGAAATGCAAATGGGCCTAACGTTCAACTATCCGCTTTTGATGTTATAAACGATCACTTTACATAACTCATTTTTCCCAATAATTGCCATAATATAAATCCATTATATTTCGTGGTCCGAGTGACCAAATAACTTATTTCAATTAATTAATCTTTATGTAAGGTACTGGTTGAGATAAAAAAGTCAGTGTCACGAGCGGGATCGAGCCCACAACC
>NW_019393607.1:0-1062 GCF_000648675.2 Cimex lectularius
CAGTATGAATAATTAATAAAAGTATATATTTATCTATCTGTATTTCAATTTTATACTAAAAATCAATGTTTGGTATTATGCCTGATATTTGATATGTTATTAAAGTTAATGGTTAACCTCAGTATCATTTTAATAGATAAATTATATTTACTTAACAATTGAAACAAAAAAATATGAACACAGTTCAATTACTTTATAAATAAGTAATTAATCTTTATGTAAGGTATTGGTTGAGATAAATTAATTAAAAATTCAATTAATTAATTGAAACAAGTTATTTGGTCAATCGGACCACGACCTCTAATGGAGTTTATAAGTAAAATGAATTATATCTTCACTAAAGCTCTCCGTGGCCATTTCATTTGTCGCCGAGAATCAAATAGATTACATGACATTTGAAAAATGACAAAAAAAGGGAAAATTAGAGAGGTGAGGTTGAGGTGGGAAGTTAGTGTCCCAGCGGATCGAAGTCGCGATAGCTCAAGCGGTAGAGTAGCGGCGTACTTAGCCGAATCGTCGTGTGTTCGGATCCCGCTCGTGACACTAACTTTTTCATTTCAACCGATACCTTACGTAAATATTAATTAAGTGAAAATAATTTTTGCGACAATCGGACCACGAACTTTAATGGATTTATAAATAAGATTAAAATACTCATTAAACAACAAATAAAACAAATTAATTTTACTATTTTAACGCATGTGACACTGGGTCCTTCTGTAAAAATGTGTTTATCATTGAAAATAAGCACAACTACGTGAAAAACATTTGAAATAATTCATGAAAACATTGAAGAAACAATTGAAACAGCACTATAAAGTTAAGTAGTACGAGCAGTGCTTGATATTAAAATTTTTTTTTTTTTAAATTTTCCTAAGACACCCATTGTTCAAATGAATCACCTGTAACCGTAAAAAATGCATGTGTGTAAACTGGGAATAAAAGTAAGATTGAATAGTGCGGTAAATCAAGAAAGACACAGGCGAATTGGAATTGCTGGAAACGTTATTATAAATATTTGTTTACATTCTTCGGTATATATATGGTATACATATATATATA
>NW_019393608.1:0-1052 GCF_000648675.2 Cimex lectularius
GGAAGATGATGCAGGTGGCAGTTGCTTCTCTGGGCATATCCTACAACTAAGGTCATCATTGAATTTACCCATGTTTTCTAAGGTTATTGGCTGGTACCCCACCACTCGTACGCCGTTAATATATGTAAACGCTTTTATGGAGAGCTGTGAACTTAATCCAAGATGATATGGCTGTTAGACATGTGTTAGCCTTTGTCGGTTTGGTCAGGATCCTCCGTACTGCCTAATGAGCAATGTGAATTACTGCTGCCCTATGGGGCCTTCTGAACCTCTAACTTGGGGATGACAAGGCGGATAAGGTTTTTGGGATGCCCCTGCGTAAGTTGAGATGTACTGCATATTTATTGGGTGATGTTTGAAAGTGGTGGTGACGCCAGGTATGCTAAGGACAATCAACACATGCTGAGGAATAGAATGGATCGTACCACTTATCGAGGTCTAGATAGCGAAGTATTACCGATACTTATGTCAGGATCCACAGTTCTGTCCTGGGTTCTCTCAGACATTGAGGATAATAAGAAAATTACGTTTATTTGGATACAAGGTCACACTGGGCAGAGATGGGATTCGGATGCCGATAAATTGGCCAAAGGATGTTCGAAGAGGACACCTATCGGCCTTTGAACCCTTTCGAAATATATCAATGACTACAAACGCAGATCCATCAGACAATTGGTTAAAAAATTAATATTAGGTTCAAAGAGCAGGAGAAGCAGGTCTGCTAACTGGACCCTGCTGACCCCGGAGTCAAATGATACTTGTAACAGCAGACCCAAGCAGATACTAAGCAAGGAGAAGAAACAGAGGACCTGCATTTATGAAAAAATTCAAATTAAATTCCTTCACCTGGGAGGGTTAAACCCAAGGCATGAAGACAAAGGATCTGTCGAGGTAATCTGTTATATATAATCCATTTGTCCCCTTTTCCTTCTCGTTTTTTGTATCGTTTTGTTTTAGTAAAACGCCTTCGGGTTTTTCGGTTAACTTTTTGCATATCGGGGTAGAGAAATATTGCAAAAATCAATTAGTACGGTGTGTTCACCAGAGGGAGG
>NW_019393609.1:0-1054 GCF_000648675.2 Cimex lectularius
ATATTCAACTGCTTTCAAACTCGCAATAAGAAGAGACCCTCATGAATATGGTCATGTAATGTCGCAAATAGGTCTAATCAGTCTAAGTAACAGACGAGAACTACTTGACATGGGATTTCTTTACAAGCTACTAAATGGGACAATAAATTGTGATGAACTGTTAGCCATGATAAAATTCAATGTACCTAGTTTCAATTCGAGAAATTATAATGCATTCTATTACCAAATGCATTTTACAAACTACCTGTTAATGAGTTCTATTAATCGGCTCATAATAAAAGGCAACGGGGGCGTCGGTGGCCGCAAGGTTTAGTCTTTGACACGGCGCTCATTACTTTAAGGTAAAGGTCCCGGGTTCGAATCCAGGGGCCTTGCATTCAAACCCGACATACTTACAAATGGGCTTTTTTTCAAAAAACACTGACACCCTGAGGGTGTATATGACCTTTGCTGTTGCGAACCCTCGTAAAAAAAGAAAAATATAAAAAAATAAAAGGCAACAAGTTCAGTGTGGATTGGTTCCATGACAGTTTTTATCAAGTCAAAAAAACTATATGGCATAAGTTATCATTGTAAATCATTGTAGATGTTGTAATGGGCATTGACCCGTTATAAATAAATAAACCCAAAACAAATTATAGACTTTACATACTAATTTGTAATTTATTATTATCTATTTCACTATTTTTAATTAACTAAAGTCTTAAGTCATGAGAAACTATCAACCTTAAAAGTTAAAGGTATAAATGTAACTTTAGCTAATGCAACTTCAAAATTGCAATTTGGTATAATTTTGACTATAAAATCCTTACAAGGGGCATACACCATAAATAAAATTTATTGCGGAGTGTTTAAAAAATACTGACTTTTTTTAGTCTTGGAAACAGTTTAAAATTATGACAAATTTTTACTTTTTTTTTTTATACAGAAATATTTATTTTTCTCTACTACTGGAATTTTTTTAAAATAGAAATTTATCGCTGGAATCGTCTGTATATTATTGCTCTACATAATGAAAAAAGAAACATTTCAATATGATGAATTTTTTTTAGAA
>NW_019393610.1:0-1049 GCF_000648675.2 Cimex lectularius
AGATTTTGGACCATTTTATCTCGGGGAGTGATTTGGTGATGTCCTCTCCTTCAAAGATTTCAAATCTAGACCTAGCATACCTTCTGCTAGGTAGTGCTTTGCCGTTTCTTCTTTTATTTCGCCGAAGCGGCAAAAGGGATCTGGTAGCGTGTACTGAATCATAGGTGGATTTCGGATTGGCAACAGTTCCATAATTCTGCTGATGGAGGCTCACTGTATAGAAGTAGATTTCCTTTGGTTCCAAAAGAACCGTGGTTTCAAGGTGTCAGGGCACCTCGACGATATTTCACCGTAATCTCTAGAATACGAAGCAACCATGGTCTGTGGGGAGCACGTATGTGTAGAATCGGGCTTAAGGAGTCCAACAATTGTGTAACATGCGGCTACCCAGAAGATTTAAACCATATAGTAATGGAATGTCCAAGGTTTGAAAACGCAAGAGGTAAACTGCTAAACGGTATTGATGCCCTAACCGGTCCGGATATACCTTACTCTTTTGAGACTCTAGTGGCCTCGGGGAACAAGGAAGTGTATGCGCTGCTATTTTGGTTTCTGAAGGCATCTAATCTGAAAATATAACTTTAGATCTACAGGATCAACTTTTGTTATAACTTACCAATAAATAGAGGTGTGGTTGCCGGGGGGGGGGGATGTCGGGTCCCGGCGCCTTATTTACTCAGTCCTCTCTCCATCAATAAAAACTGCATGGCTAATGCTTTAAAACAAAGTAAACAAAAAATGTGAAGTCTTTTCGGAGGATCTACGGAAGAGGTCAAACACAGAGAAAACTTCCTTTCGGTTTTCGCCGAGCTTTCGAAACGCACTGTGATCGCATGTTCCTGAAAAACAAAGAAAGGAAGATTTTACTAGTTTCTTAGACTTATATGAGGTAACCTTTCTCGACCACGTTTTTAATTCTTATTGTAATTTTAGTTGTAATTTTTAATTATTAAGTTATTCAATTTAAATAATGTTTAGATGCTGAGCCCCAAAAAAACATAATGTACTTCTGTGCCCAAAACACCATGTCGTTTAATTCCCCATTAAGG
>NW_019393611.1:0-1112 GCF_000648675.2 Cimex lectularius
CTAGTGAAGTGTACTTCATTTTAATCATTAAATTCACTAATTTCGTGGTCCGCTTGACCAATTAATACATTACAATTAGTTAAGGTTTTTAGTTGAGATGAAAAAAAGTTAATGGCACGAGTCATTTGAGATAGGAAGTTGATGTCCGAGTGGATCGAGGTCACGATAGCTCAAGTGGTAGAGCCGCGGTGTATCAAGACGAAGATCGTGGGTTCGAATCCCGCTCGTGCCATTAACTTTTTTTCATCTCAACTAAAAACCTTAACTAATTGTAATGTATTAATTGGTCAAGCGGACCACGAAATTAGTGAATTTAATGTAAACAATGTTTGTAAATCCCAGGCCCTGAAGATGATTCCAATAAAGATCGAAACGTTGGCACGATAAAGAAAATGCTTTTCTGAAACCTACATCACACCAGACCGCTTCTCATTATTTCTGAATAAAAATAAATAAATTCTGAAGCAGGAAGTTAAAGTATAAATCGGCACTCCTATTATTCAGTCACTCGACGAGAAAGAAAATTATTATAAAAATGATAACTTTACATATTTATAACCTTATTTGACTTAAAAATGATTAAATATGAGCTGATGAAGTCGCCGTAAAAACTAATGTTGCGGAATTTTATGCGATGTTTCATCATGATGTCTGTCGAACCTCATGAGGAGCAAGCATACAAGATCATTGGACTGACCACTACTACATAGAGAAGTTAGTTTGCTAGGGACAGTTTAGAGACCATGGAAGGTATGGGAAACAAGAAACGAATTGCAATGCTGCAATCAGTACCAGGAAGCTATTGTAAGCAGTTCGACAATTTGAGGAGTATGACTTGGACTTTGTACAGGCATAGGAGAGTGAAGGACTACATTTTTAAACCTCACATATAGCTTAAGCTATTACCATTTGTTTGGCTAACTCTTTGAAAAAATGAATAGAAATACCACTACTTATATGGAGAAGTTTGTTTACTGGGGACACTTTAGAGTCCATCCAAAGTAACAGAAACTAGACACAAATAGCAAAACTGCAATCATACCAGCAAGCTACTGTAAGCAGTAAGCAGTAGTCAGTTAGTTCGACAAATTGAAGATCATGAAGTTTAAACG
>NW_019393612.1:0-1047 GCF_000648675.2 Cimex lectularius
CAATTGCTTCGGAGGAGTTGTAGGTACATGTCCTGAATATAGCCAAATGGAGCAAACAGCTTAATGAAAGCAAAACACATATATCATTCACCCTTTGAAGGAAAACCCTTCATATATCAATAATACTCCCATCCTAAAAACACCTTGCTCCCGCTACTTTGGGTTCCATGTAGACTCAAAACTAACCTGGAACTAACACTCACGACTAAAACGGCAGGCACTAAACCAACGTTTCGGACTACTGTACAGACTACTGTCGCGCAAATCTAACGTTTTAACAAAAAAGAAACCGACAGTTTACAAGGCAATAATAAAACCAAACCGGACTAGAGCTGTGAGGTATCAAACCTTCCAACATTCAAAGAATAGTCCTTCCAATAGAAATAATAAATGGTGGAGTGTGCGACTGAAATCTTTTTAAAAAGATAGTTCCTATTTGTTAGCTACTACTAAAAAATATTAAGTTGCAGAACTCCTTCAATCTGAAGATGAGCTATAAGCTTGAAATCCGGCTTGTTGAAAACAACTAACTGTGAATAGGAACTATCTTTTTAAAAAGACAGTCCTTCCAATCCAAAGTCCTCGGAATCATAGTCAATGCTCCTACTACGTCTCCAACAATACCTTTCAGAACGACCTCAAGATCCCTTTCGTGCAAAAAATAATTCCCAAAACATTTTCCATTTTCCACACTAAACTTCCTCTCGCCCCAATCGAGTTGGTCAATGCAACCCTTTATAATCCCACCAGACGAATGAAGAGATGGCCTCGCAACCTACTGAACGAGAATTAGTCAGTATAGCTAGGAAAACAACAAATGGTTGTTAATTCCCCTCACGACACATGATCCATGTAAATTGTAAATTAATCCATTAGATGTTGTAAATAATATTACAGATTGTAATAAATATATAAAATTTTTAAAAAAACTTTTAATAAACTCCAAAGAATTAGGATGAACGAATGACATCTACAGACGGAAAATGGTTTGATGTCAACCAAAATATAAAAGAAGGTAAAATTAAAATATTTAAAAGGAATAAATAA
>NW_019393613.1:0-1048 GCF_000648675.2 Cimex lectularius
TTACTTCAGATTATGCCATTGGTGGCAAGTTTCTGTAGAAACATTGTTAATAATTTTACAAAAAGGAGGGAAAATTCAAAATGCGGGGTTGAGATGGGAAGTTAGAGCCCGAGGGATCGAAGTCACGATAGCTCAATTGGTAAAGTAGCGGCGTATCAAGCCGAAGGTCGTTGGTTCGAATCCCGTTCATGACATGACTTTTTATATCAGCTTAAAACCTTAATTAATTGAATGTTATTGATTGGTCAAGCGGACCACGAAAAATAGTGAAGTTAATTATTTTTACTAATAATGAAATGCCAATGTTGTCCTCTTAAAGAAGGCGAAAATAGGGAAACCAAGATACGACTTGCAGATCCTTCCACAAAGAGTAAACTGACAAGATTATTTTCTTTATTGCTCACGTCGTGTTTAGTAATAATCAGACTTTTGATCAACGTGATTGAAAGGTAGAATTGTGTGCATCTTCCAACGGCCGCATAAACAAGTTGGCCGGGATTAAATAATCAATTTGAAACAAATTCTCGTATCATTTGACATAAATTAGACTGCGAAATGAGGTCGGTAAAGTAAAGTGTACAACGTAACGGCGCGAAACACATTTACATAACATTGTAGCGGAGAGATTCATAAAGGGAAAAATATAAATTATTTTCCTTAAACTTAATAATTTTTGGCTGTTTTAAATAAGAATTTATTTATAGGAAATGCTTGTGCTTTAATTGATAATTCATTAGCATATGGGCTACAATAAATTGAATTGTACGAATACTGATTTGATTAGTTTATGGGTTCACCTAATTTCCATTGGATTTTACAATGAGCAAATAAAAATTGTTCTTACAATATTCATTATATCCCAAAATCTATTGAAAAATGTGAATCTAAACATGAATCAACAGAAGATGAAGAAGAAATTGCCACCACTATAAATTATTACATCCATTATGTTTTGGTTGTCTAATGACCAAATTACTTCTTTCAATTAATTATTTTTTTGTGTATGGTTCAGTCTGAAGTCACGATAGCTCAAATGGTTAGAAGAGCA
>NW_019393614.1:0-11731 GCF_000648675.2 Cimex lectularius
GCAGTCTGCCATTGCCGCAAATAATTAACAATTTTAAATATCCATTACGTTTTCCCCAATAAAGCTGTGTTTGTCCAATACTATTTTCTTTTTCCTACAAACCTCTTTCTTTGTCTACAAAATACTGCATAGAACACACTACGCTACGTGTAAATCAACAGTTAAAATCTCTATTCGCATTACGTATACTA
Source organism: Cimex lectularius (assembly GCF_000648675.2). Taxonomy (NCBI): domain Eukaryota; kingdom Metazoa; phylum Arthropoda; class Insecta; order Hemiptera; family Cimicidae; genus Cimex; species Cimex lectularius. The sequence goes on from NW_019393614.1 coordinate 192, forward strand.
AATAAAAATAAAAATAAATTATTTTTTTGCCTAATAAGAAATAGTTGATTTGAGAAGTAGAATAACATTATCTCTCTCTCTCTCTCTCTCTCTCTCTCTCTCTCTCTCTCTCTCTCTCTCTCTCTCTCTCTTAATCATAACGTCATATTTACAATGTAACTATATTTGTATCGTTGGAATATTTTTAGTTACCACAAGAACCAAAGAAGACAATTATCTTTTGTTAGTTGTTTTTTTAATTAAATTAAGGAATCTGATTACTAATATCTAAGGGGCCGATTGATACCCAGTCATGTCCTATCCTTCCAAGGTTCTCCTGCGTAGTTTCAGGGGGATATCAAGAAAAATATCAATCGACTTCCTTTATTCCTGTATTCTATTTTTACTTACAAAGAAAATCTGTTGTACTGCTACTATTTTAACGTTTTTTCTCATAATTTGACTGATGTCTTGACCAGATATTGTTTTTAAGATTTAAATGTCGTCTTAGAATCAAGAGGTCGTCTGGTCACTGTAGCATGACCCACCTATCATACAACGACTTGACTTCATATCAGAAAATTACGAAGTGTTTGTTAATGGCAAACTTATTTAAACTATTTTTAAATAAATATTTTTTATGCCATCAATGTTATTACGTCAAAATCACCTCCTTTTTCTACCTTTTTTCCAAATTAATTGAATATAACAACTACCCGTGGGGCGTCGGTGGCCGCAAAGGTTTAGGCGTTGATAGGCGCTGTGAGGTAAAGGTCCCAGGTTCGAATCCAGCAGCCCGAACCCGACATACAAATGGAAGTTTTTTTTCAAAAACACCGGCACCCTGAGGGTTTATATGACCTCTGCTGTTGCGAACCCTCGTAAAAACAAAAAAAATCTCAGATTTTGCTTATTAATTCATTCCGTGAAAATATCTATTTGGACTATGATTGATTATATTCTAATTCAATCTGAATATCCGTTGATTTAAAAATTTAAAATGTCTACATCCACATAGCCCATATTAATCCCCTTCAGTCGATATTTCCCTCTATTTCCACGTTTCCAAACAAATTACTCTAGTTTGTCAGTTCGATTTTTCCCGTTTTTAATCAGAAAAACAAAGAAGGCGTCGGCTGCCGGGCGAAAAGCCAGTGACCTCTCGCCGACAACTCCGGTGACAAACATTAAACGGTTTTCGACCCTGATCCACCTGGAAGACTGGACTTCATTACCATCGGTCGATTTGACAGGAAATTAATTCCAGCCATTACAGAACGCTCGAAAGGGTCCGGATAATTAAAAGGTGATTTTCAGAAGAAAGAGTACACTGTTCAAAAAACGTTTGGGAAAAATTTAAATTTAGTAGTATAATAAAAAAAATCATTTATGCATAATGTTTAATTGCATAATGGATTATTTTTTATGTATTTTCAAACTAAGTTACTTTCTCAAGTACCCTTTAGGCGTCTTGTTCGCTCTTGAATCAATTCATCCTTACTTTTCGTTATACTCAATGAAAGGAAAGTTGTATATAGAATGTTCTTTGTTTTTGGCTAACCATTGTATCAAAAATGAAAGCAAGATTTATTTTGCCCGAGGGTTCGCAGAGGTTATATCAACCCTCGGGGTGCCGGTGTTTTTGGGAAAGGGGTGTTTACCATTCGTAAGTATGTCGTGTTCGAATGCAGGGCAGCTGGATTCGAACCCGGGACCTTCACCTTACAGCGATGAGTACCGTGTCAACGCCTAAACCGTTGCGGCCACCGACGCCCCTGATTTAGTATTTCAATATCGCTATGAAAAAATGATTAAAATCCTATTTAAATAACTTATTTTCATGTTTTATATTAGCAATTATAGGATAGTTCTTTAATTATTGAATATGTACACATTACAAGAACTAAGTTGGTGATAAAAAAAAGAATCTTTTAGAAAAATATGAAAACGAGGTGTTTTGCATGAATTGGGTGTGATTTATGTGTGAAGGTAAACACGGTGTGATTTAAAGTTTTTTCAAATTGCCAGTTTCGTCCCGTAGCATTATATATTTGACATCCTTGGACAGATAGTCAATAGTTTTTTAGAGAGGTTAACATCAATTTCAGGATGAAAGCAGCAGTCTTCTTAACTTGCCATTACGTGTAGTTTATAGGTTTTTCCCCAGTAAAATTGCCTTGTCGATTAGTGGAGTTGTTTCGAGTTGTTTGTAAGTTATAACCAAGTTTTTGATTTTCCAAAAAATTCAAAGGCTATGTATGGCGAAATATTTGAGAGAAAAAACTTGTTTGCCGATAACTTGTATACAGAGGCTTTATTGGTTGGAAAAAATAAATATCAATGCATTTCCTGCTAAACAAATATTAGGACTTACTTTACAAAAACCGCGTAAAGTAATCGATCAACTAAAACTAAGTAGTTAAAATAATTTTTTAGCAATAAACAAAGTTGTTAATTGATTTTTTTAAACATGTAAAATAACCCTAAATCATTAGGGAAAATATTATTCAAATGCCTCAATTTTTTTTGAAACAGAAATAATGATATTTTTGAAATGACGTAGTAAATTTTAGTGTGATGCAGAGCTCTACATTCTGCAAGTCATGGCACAAACTTGGTTTTAAAAAATAAATCATTATTTGAAATATAAAATAAGAGGTTTCTTACAAATAGTACGATATAAACCAAAGGTTCATGATATAAGCTCATATATGTAAAATGCTAGATAAATCTGTTGACCGTGGATCAAATCCAGAGGAATTTTTATATGGAACACCGGGCATTGGATAATATTTTTACAGGGCCGATCCAGTCCAAGAATTATTACTTTTGCTATAAAAAAAGCTGTACTTAAAAGTTTTAAAGAATTTCTTTCAAATAATTAATCTTTATGTAAGGTATTAATAGAAATGAAAAAGTTAGTGTCACGAGCGGGATTCGAACCCACGACCTTCGGCTAAATACGGCGCTGCTCAACCACTCGAGCTATCTTGACTTCGATCCACTCGGACACTAAGTTCCCATCTCAACCTAACTTTCGAATTTTTGAATTGAAAAATGGCAAAAATGAAGGAAAATTCGAAACGTAGGTTAAGATGGGAAGGTGTCCCAGTGGATCGAAGTCAAGATAGCTCAAGTGGTAGAGCAGCGGCGTATTTAAACGAAGGTCATGGGTTCGAATCCCGCTCGTGACACTAACTTTTACATTTCAACCAATACCTTACATAAAGATTAATTAATTAAAAGATGTAATTTGGTCAATCGCACCAGGAAATATAACTGTTTAAAAGAATGTTTAAAACGAATCCGAATAGTTTTTATCAATATTTTGGCTCAATTTATTGATAGCGTCTTTTCGATTTTTTTTGTATATTTAATCTTAATTACATATTATTTTATTATTCTTCATTCAAAAGGAATTGACTGATATATATTTGAGTTATTGAATAACTTTGAAAGACACGCACATCAAAGACAGAAAATTTTTTTAATTAACAAAAAAAAAATTTCGGCTCGTAGTGCCCATTGGCAAGAACGCTCGGAAGTTTCTAATATTTTTCGACCTTTTAGACCTCCTACATTTTAATTAATTAATTATTAATTTTAAATCGGCGTTCCCACGTTCATAGCCTCCCCTTGGCAGTACTCCTCTTCGTTTATTCATATTTTCTGTTTTCTTTATTGTTGCCTGCCACCATCAAATCCTCAGCATGGACGTAGAATGAAGAAAATTTAAATTGATTTGTAATTTTTATGTAAATCGTAGCTAAATAGAGATAAAAATTAGTGTCACCAGCAGGGATTCGAACCACGACATCCGGTTTTTTCACCTCAACTACCCTGGATTATTTGACCTGATAGAGTATCGTATGCTAATGTCGCATTTTCCAGATATACTTATTTTTTTCTGATTATGCTAACTGTACGTTTAAGCATTTGTTTTACCAGAACAGGTGGCTTTGTTCTTTACTATGTAAATATTTTGTTTACTCTACACCATACAAGGTTTTACTGTTTTAAACATTTTCGTGTGCTGAAATAAAACTTGGTTTCGAATTTGTTTAAGTAGTTCATGAAAAAAAATTAATTTTATTATTTTTTCCGTAGTTTGCGATAACACTTTTCTATTATGGCATACACCCTGGTTCTTTATGAATTGTTTAAACTTTAAATCATGAGATAGATTCCTGTTTCTTAGATATGAGCTTAAATGAGACCAACATAAATCCTTGCTTATCTCTTCTGGAAAATATTCATTACTACTAATTATACTAAATAATAATTAAAACATAATTCTACAGAACATTTTTAGGAAGTTACATATATTTAGTGCAAAATTTAATTTAAAAGCAATAACCTAATAAAAAAATTAGCTATCTGTTCTTTTATGTTGATATAACGTTCTTTCAGTTTCTGCCTATTAAATCACTTTATGAAACTGAAGCGATGCTGGAATTATGCGAGCGCTCATGTCATAACTTCCCAACTTGTACGTTCAAACTTGTTCTAACTTTTGTTTCTGAAATATGAACGCTTAGTTTGTATTGAGTATATTTTCCTCTTTAATGAAAAATTAAGCTATATTTAAAAGATGTTTTGACATCAGATTGTAATGTCATAATGTTTAATTGTTGGAATAATGTAATAATTTTTGAGTTGGTTTGGATGTTAGTTACTCATGAAATGTTACTCATTTTTTGATTTGTATTGATCGACCCGTTCTGAAATGGAAGAGTCTATGTTTGTTCTTGCTATTTCAAGTCTTTGATATTAGGTATAAAATAAATTTAAAATTTTAAGCAAATCAGTATCTGACTGGGTTATTGATATGATGTTGCTGCATCCAATATATGTACTCGCTATGTACATTAAATTAAATCTAATTTTAGATGAATTTAAAATTCATTTTGTCGTTTCATCCAGTATATATAGTGAGGTGTTTTGGGCCGACAAACAGCTGGGGTCATCGTCGGCCCTATGCGTGGTTTAATTCTTTTTCTCATCATTATTTGGAGATGGTGAGATAAGATATGCATGTGTGATTGGGTTTGTTTATAGGAGTATGTATGTATTTATTGTATGAGTCAGTGTGAGAATGACTAGTTTTAGAGAACGTAAGGGTGCCGAAATGACAAAAGAAGTCGATGGCACCCGATTAGAGCCCAACCTCGGAGTCGCTCAGGCACCAAGGTGGGTGACTCCCCCTGATCTATCAGGGAGAGGCCGGAGGCCTCCTAGGAGGTCTCGTAATTCTAATGTCTCTTATTTACAATCTAGTTCTTTTCCTAAAGTTAAACTAATAATGAAAGCAAGGAGTGAACAGCTGATCTCAAATTTTAGACCTTTAGACCAGATTTGTGCCATCTTTGTTCATTGTGTAACCTAAAAGAAATTGAAGATACAAAACATATTGCAATCTGCCCTATTTTAAAGCAATATAAAATAAAATACTTTAAGAAAGATAATTTAACAGACTCTGAAATTTGTCTTGTCTTATCTAAACGGTAGAGACTGGGGTTTATTATGTAATTATTTAAAAGATTCACTATATTATAGAAATTTACTTCTCAGAGAATTTAATTATTAATAGGAATTCATTTTATTTATTTTTTTACTCTGTGCTTTCTTTCTTTTTTTATTGTAGTATTTAAAAATAAATAAAAATAAATAGCTTGTAAAAAAATGTATTGCAACTCTGCTGACGGATTTGTATCGAAGAAAAAAAATGTTTTATTTTTTATTTTGTAAACAGCTTTATTAATAATCATTTTTATTATTATTAACTGTGACGCACAGATAACTATGAGTTAAATAGGAAACCCAGTTATACTAGACAAGTTTATAAAACCGATTAATAAAATGTTTTGACAGGCTGGCTTTCACAGGAACTGGATTTGGAATATAAACACTTGACACGCTTAATGAGATAGTCACTTTGTAAATTTGTAAATATTAACTGTGATGTACAGATAACAATGATCTAAGCGTGAAACCCAGTTGTACTAGAACAATTTATCAACTTGATTACACAAATAATCGTTTGTTTGGACGGACTGGCTTTCACAGTAACTGTCCTTTGGCGTATAAAGACTAGGCACCCTGGACCAGAAAATCAATTGCATCTCGTCGTTTTCAGGATAGACATCAGGATGAAAGCAGCAATTTTTCTAACCTTCTTCTTAATTGGCGTGGCTTACTCCGTCCCCACATGGCAGGAAGAACACGGTAAGCATTATTTCTTTTGTTTTTTTGTATTTCTGTGCGTTTTGACTAAATATTGTGTTCTTAATCAAATCTGCACGACGAGGAAATCTGGGAACCCGCCGACCCCCAGCCACTCGTCGAACATCACGTCAGATTTAAAAGAGCGACCTGCGATTTGTTCAACTTCCAGTCTAAATGGGTGACACNTCATAATTTGACTGATGTCTTGACCAGATATTGTTTTTAAGATTTAAATGTCGTCTTAAAATCAAGAGGTCGTCTGGATATGACAACGACTTGACTTCATATCAGAAAATTACGAAGTGTTTGTTAATGGCAAACTTATTTAAACTATTTTTAAATAAATATTTTTTATGCCATCAATGTTATTACGTCAAAATCACCTCCTTTTTATACCTTTCTTCCAAATTAATTGAATATAACAACTACCCGTGGGGCGTCGATGGCCGCAAAGGTTTAGGCGTTGATAGGTGCTGTGAGGTAAAGGTCCCAGGTTTGAATCCAGCAGCCCGAACCCGACATACAAATGGAAGCTTTTTTTCAAAAACACCGGCACCCTGAGGGTTTATATGACCTCTGCTGTTGCCACAAATAATTAATAATTTTAAATATCCATTACGTTTTTACTAATAAAGCTGTGTTTGTCCAATACTATTTTCTTTTTCGTTTCGTACAAACCTCTTTCTTTTCGATATAAAAAAACTGATCTTTTGTATCTGCCGTTAAAAGTCTCTATACCATTAGGTATTTTCCGTAGATTAATTGAGAAGTAAAACCATATTCTCTCTCTCTCTTTCTCTCTTCCTTTCTCCCTTTCACTCACTCTCACTCTATGTCTGTTTCTTTCTTTCAATTATACCGCCCTATATAAGGTCATATTTATAACATACGCTCAAAGTGTAAGTGTATGTACATCAGTTATGTATTTTTAGTTAAACAAAGTCAGCGACGTATCACCTATTCGCTTAACATTAAAACTGTGTAAATCAATAGAAAACACAGATAAATTATTGTTGTTTTTTTGGTTATGTTGATTAAGATTCTGGTTATTAATGGAGAAACTGAGACCTAGTCAGGTAATAAATACCCTCATATGATTCTACAGGCTTAGTTTCAAAGGAATGTCATCAGTTTGAACACCAATCGGTTTCCTTTATTTATTTTTTTATTTACAAAAATTATCAATCTGTGTTCTTCTACTCTTCTACCGTTTTTGTTCTCATAATGTGCGCAAATATTGTTTTTAAAATTTACATTTCGTTCTAGTACCAAGCAGTCGCCTAGTTGTCTGGACGATGAACCCTTTTGTTGCGACTCAGTTTATATAAGAAAATATCGATATCTGATAATGGCAATTTTTTTAAATAAATTTTTTTATGTATTCGTTTTAAATGTCATCACCTTATTTTTTGAACAATAACTACATTTCTTACTTGTCTGATCATTTTATTCTACCAATCGCTGCTCGGTCTTTCTGCTAGATCAAAAGGATACTTAACTGCAAAGTTTCACATCGACAATAGTTTTCGTGGTTTCTATTTGCATTTGTATATAATAACTAATTAGACGAATGGCCAGTTGTGCAACTTAAACACGAAACAAAATTATTTAATTGTATTCATTTGAGTAAAAAATCAGTATTGAGGATAACATCGATTAATAAACTGCTCGAAGATTAATATTTGATTTTAATTTAATCGGTGATTTCCTTCATACGTCATGTTCACTGAAATGTTATTTATGATTGATGTTCTGACAAAAACTTATTGGTTTTTGATGTTCCTGAGAAAAAATAATACCAAATTAGAACAGAATACGAAAATTTTAATACTGCAGCCAGATCAATTATATGGTAGCACTACAAGCCTTGGGGCTGCAGTCAGGGTGTCAAGTTGTTGAAGCTGTGGACTTAGTTTATTTAGAGGCAGAGATATAAAGTTTGAAAGTGCAAACTAGTTTCATGTCGCTTCTTATAAAGCTGAAAAACAATTTCAAAAATAGTCAAAATATACCACGACAACAATCACTGCTTCAAAGACTGACTATTTCTTCTAGCATTGACTTTAAAAAAGAAAACACTTAAAAAGGAAAGATAATAATCCGTTGTTTCTAATACAGGTATTCTTCAAAATTAGGAGCGAAGTGCTGAACCATTAAAAAAATTATGTATAGCTTGCAGCTTAATTAGCAATTAATACCTTTTTTTTATTGAACAACTATCTGCGAGAGGCGCAAGAAATACATAAACTGTTCAAAATGAAGAGGGATATTTGTAACTTATTCTTATTCTATTAATTTTAATTACATTAGCCGATATATTCTTGTTAGTTGGATAAAGCAAAAGGGAACATGCAAACCAAAAACAAAGAAATGTTAATCTTAATTTCTTAATAATGGATTTACTTAAGAATAGTAAACATGAAGATTACTCAGAGAGAGAGAGAGAGAGAGAGAGAGAGAGAGAGAGAGAGAGAGAGANAAGAACATTGCTTTAAAGTAACTAGTTTCTTTTTTTTTGTTTAATACCAAAATCCTGCATTATTTTCCGGACAACCCAATATTACTAAATTTTTTATGATATATAATAAAGTTAATAACAGGCAGAACATAATTACCAACGTACAAACCGACGTGGGCGGTTGAGAGTTGGAAACCGAAGTTCAATCGAGGCCAACTTTGAACATTGATCATCCCTAAGAGTGATTTCCATTGGATTAGCATTACTTGCAAAATACGCATATTACAAATATAATAATTTATAACATGTTATAATCTAAATTGAACACGTTTTCTTAAATTACCATGTTGGTCGAAATAAAATGTACAAAAAAATGTTTTGCATTCATTTGATTTGACTTAAACCGGAAATTTATAATATTCATTTGAATTCCTTTTTCGTTTCGTCCTACGTACAACCTATATCCCTACATCCAGTACAAATTACGTTATCCGTTTGATTCAACCGAACTCAAATACCCAACAGATCACACAACTTTATACAGGCCCACCTATGTGTGGTGTTTAGTGACCGTTAGTCAATTCGGAGATCTAGAGAGTCTAGTCTGGTGAGACGTAGGTTTTCGTAATTATGTTGAATAGACCGTCGAACCTAAATGCGCGATTTACACCAAAGAAAATCCACCTGGTAGGCAGGATTGGACTTAATCGTTAAGGAAGGAGGTTTTATTTATTTATTTATTTTTTTTATATTTTTTTTTTATTGGCCTTATGATCTTGCATATTAGCCATAGTACGAATTCTTGTGTGTTCCAATTGGGGGTTATCGGGAAAAAAGGGCCAGAGGCGACGGTGGGAATCGAACCCACGACCGCGGCGTGAGAGTCTCTCATGCTAACCCCTCGGCTACCGCGGTCCCCCAAAAGGAAGGAGGTTAAATGCTTTCGGAATCGGTTGGAGAAATATTCGCATTATCGATTAAGGATTTTCACAAATATGGAACATTGGACTGGCAGCCACAGAATAACATTCTTAATATTATATTTCTTGTTATTATTAATGTGTGGTGTTTAGAGACAGTTAGTCAATGATTATTCGGAGATCGTGAGATTTGGTCTGGTGTGACGTCGGTTTTAGAAAAACATTTTCTTTATCGTGCAAACGTTTCGATCTTTATTGTGATCATCTTCAGGGCTCAAAGTGTTTGTTTTCCGTATAAATGTGTCATTCTTGTCTGTCGTGTTGAGAGTGCCCACACTTTGAGCCCTGAAGATGATCTCAATAAAGATCGAAACGTTGGCACGATAAAGAAAACGTTTTTCTAAAACCACATACACCAGACCAAATTTCACGATCTCCGAATAATCATTATCTTCACAGTTTAAAAATTGTTACGAAAAGAATAATCTTTTGTTAAAAACACCAGTGGATAAGGGAGGAATCGAACCCGCGACCGTCAACGAAATAGTGGCACCACATCTCCCACATCAACGACCCCACATTAAAAGAATAAACGTTAATAATTTGGATTGCATTATCTTAAATAGTTCTTGTATTAGATCACTGCTAGAGAAAGGCACAGGAAAATAGTATCTCATTAGGTAAGAACTGTTTTAAATGCATTCGAATCTGTTGAATTTTTTCGATGTCAAAATCTTTCTTTGTCCCTTCATTACTAATTTGTTTTTAAATATATGATTTCTTTTGAAATTCCGAGAGAAAATTTTAATCAATATTTCTTACTCAAACCAATGCTGACTCAAGAGTCTGGAAATAAAAAAGACCAAAAAACTTGGTCGGTAATCCTATCTGAACTAAATCAATTGATATCCAACGTCTTTTTCGTTAATTCACCATAAATTATCCTGTTTCAGATGAAGCTTTTTAAAAACATTTGTTACAGGTTTCTACTGAGAAAAAAGACTCTATAACTGTCAATTTTCGAAAATATAGATAAATGTTTTAAAATGTAATATTGTATTTACATTATTAATATGTTACAAATAATAAGTAATACATTTTGTTATCTCATCTGTGAACATCATCATTGAACATGTAGATTCTACATCTATCAATACCCTGTTCTTCCATTAGAAATAACAAGCGATAAATTATTATCAGAAGATAAGAGGTGACATCAAAATCAACTTTTGTACTTATCAAATCTAAGTGCATTTCAATTAATTAAAATCGAATCAATGTAAATTACAATTGATTTTTTTTACTAGATACTAATTCAAATAATAAATTTTTAAGTGTTACAGGTAATTTATTGATTTCAAGTATCAAAAAAAAATTGTGATTGGGTTTTAAACCGCTCTCCCACGGTATATAAATACTTGCCATATTGGATCAGGTAATTAATATTTCCTTGACGATTTCAGGATAGACATCAGGATGAAAGTAGCAATTTTTCTAACCTTCTTCTTAATTGGCGTGGCTTACTCCGTCCCCACATGGCAGGAAGAACACGGTAAGAATTATTTCTACTGTTTCTTGTATAGCTGTGATGATGTTTTGACCAAATATTTTCTTCCTAATCAGACCTGCACGACGAAGAAATCTGGGAACCCGCCGACCCCCAGCCTCTCGTCGAACATCATGCCAGATTTAAAAGAGCGACCTGCGATTTGTTCAGCTTCCACTCCAAATGGTTGACACCTAACCACGCAGCATGTGCAGCTCACTGCATAGTTTTGGGAAACAGAGGAGGGTATTGTAAAGGCACAATCTGCCATTGCCGCAAATAATTAATAATTTTAAATATCCATTACGTTTTCCTAATAAACCTTTCATAAATTTGACGAACTTTAATTTTTTTCTTTTTTTAAAAACCTATAATTCTCTCTCTCTCTCTCTCTCTCTCTCTCTCTCTCTCT
>NW_019393615.1:0-1045 GCF_000648675.2 Cimex lectularius
ATTGGATAATATTATTAATTTTTAATTAGAATACATAAATGTATAGACTAAGTGAAAATAAGAACTAGTTAGTGTATTTACTAAAATTAGTTGACTTGAGCTCAAGGAACAGAGACCTGTAATAATTGCCGACATTTGATGTGTTGTTTTTTTCTTGCCACAAAACAAACTTCTTGTCTACAAAACTTTTTCAAAAAAGATTTTACCGTCATCTTTAGGAATTTTAATGTCAAAGATTGGACCTGATGTCGCAGTCTACTTTGCAAGTGCGTCCACCGTTTCATTTTGCCATAAGCTTGCGTGCCCTTTCACCCAACACAATGCCACCCTTTTCCCCATGATGTTTCACTCTAGCATTTTCCTACAGATTTGGGCAAAAATATATAGTTTCTGCATTTATATTCTGGGGTAATGTTATTTAACCTTTCTACAATGCTTGGACAGTCTGTGAGAATACAAAATTTAGAATCACCCAATTCGTATGTAATCGAGAGCTCTATCTATCACAATTAGTTCTGCTGTATAAACAGACATTGAAGTTGGAAGCGAATAGTTTCTTGTATTGATGTTTAGGGTTGTATTGATTTTTTTATATAAAATAATAAATATTTTTAATACAGAAAACTCTTGGATTAGGACTGCACTATAAAACTGCCAAGTATGGAATGTAGGTCAATCATTATGCCAAGTATTCGAGAATGGACTAATTTATAGAATCTTTTCCCACTTAATGTTTCATTTATTACATTTTATATGGCAAGGTTAACAAGAGTTTGTATTTAATTTTATGCATTAGTTTGGAAAAATTCACAATTTCTATGGCTATAAAATCAAGGAATTACACACAATCTGTTCAATTCTGAATAGATCGTGGGTACTGAGGTACAGCCGATACTGTTTTTACGAAGTCCTCACTCTAATATGCCAAATTCTTTCCCTCCTCTCTCTCACTATCACTCAACAACACTCATTGTGCCAGGAAACCTTAGCCAACTTGTAAGATATATATATCACAAATTTAAGTTTGAAGGCTATATTAATGATT
>NW_019393616.1:0-1045 GCF_000648675.2 Cimex lectularius
GCCGATCATAATCGTAAAAGAAAGGATATTTCTCTAATAACTGCTTTCATTTCGGAATCCACTTGTCCAAATACCCCTCTGAACCCTGAACGTTGCTCGAGATTGGTTGAATTCATACTCAAATTTAATGAAGTACATGCCTGGGCTTTTTGTTGCTTAAACCCCCAGCCTCTACCAAAATCCATCTTGACCATCACGACTAAACTTACTTTATGCCCTGAAGATGACCCAAATAAAGGTCAGCAAAAAAATGAAAAAGTTGTTTTTCTAAACTACCTCATTCTTGACCGCTCCTCACGACGTCAACAAATGATGAAACAACAGGTCTCTAAAAAACACACATACTAAACTATCCTTACACGAGAAATTACTGCGACCACTTCGGACATACCTTGTGAAATGTGAGTTTATGCCAAGTCATCCAACATCCAACGCATGAAATCCTTCCAATCAAAGGTCCTCCATTATCCACAACAACCTCAACGTTCCTTTTGTCGAACAATTGATCCGTTCCAGATTTCAAAATTTCCATACAAACCTCTCGATCCATCCTAAACCTACTGCTCGAGCCTTCTCCTCACATTTCCAACAACCTGCAACCGTCTCTTTTATAGATGACGGCCTCGAGACCTACTGGCTCTTAATCCCTTACACTGAGTGCCAGCATTGGTTGGCTTCTCATGGCATGTGTCCTCCCAGTGCAGCACTGGAATTAGTGTTAATGCCTTTGACCGTGTGAAAAAAAAACGTACTATGGTAACATTTGTAATATGTATAGGCTACAAATAAATTTTTAAAAAGTTTTGAAACAATTGCAGATAGATAGTCTATTGAGTGGTAGTTATTTCAATATCAGACCCAATTGAAATCATGGTGCCAGTTGATAATGGCAGATTCTGAAATATTAAAATCGATAGGCATGAGGTCAAAATAATATTTTATTATAATGAAAGGTTTGACTGAAATTTCCCCGCTTTTCCCAAGCTTCTTTCTAATTTAAAATTTTATCTTTTTTTCGCATCATTATAATTACTGAATAATTTCT
>NW_019393617.1:0-1043 GCF_000648675.2 Cimex lectularius
GATTCTTTTAATTTTTGTAATTTGTGCATTTGATTGTATATTAAATTTATGTTTAGAAAACCATCGATAGATTTTTATGAATTTGTGATATACCAGATCTAAGAAAAAAGAAAAATGAGGTAATTGATCTAGGAGCAAGCCAAGGAGAAATAGACGGTTCCGAAGCACAACTAAAAAGGAGGCAAAAGAGTACTTGGGAAAAATGACAAGGCATCATGGCAAGCAAGATGGACAAACATCAATAAAGTTCGGCTGACATCCAAATTGTTCTTCAGCGTTGAAAGGGTACAAAAAGCAAAATGGCTACACCCCGACTACTGGACCACCCAAATGCTATCAGGACATGGAAACTTCGGAAGCTATCTTCATAAATATAAGAAAAGAGAAAGCCCTTTATACTCCATTTGCAGCACCGAAGAAGACGCCGAACATAAACTCTTCAGCTGTACCAAATTCAATGCAGAAAGAGAACGTTTGCGAAAGACCATCTTCTCATCAGAATGGCCGCCTAATCTCCATAAACTCCCTTCGGGTAAAAAGCACTTTCAGGTAGTCACCAATTGTGATTATAATTATAGTCTGGATGATGACCATCGTAACATAGACTGCTACACAGATGGATCACTTATCAAAGGCAGAGGGAGTGGTGCAGGAATCTACTCACCAAAATTAGGAATCAGCATCTTCTCCCCTCTTGGCAATAACACCTCCATTTTTCAGGAGGAAATCTGGACCATCAATGTGTGTTGTAGAACACTTATGGAAAATAAAATTAAGGGAAAAGTTATTAGAATTTTTTCTGACAGTCAGGCTAGTCTTAAGGTATTACAAAAAGATTTGTCAACCTCACGACTGGTGGAGGAAACTGTAGATCTTATCAATAGGATCTCTTTCAGGCTTGAGAACAAGGTAACCCTTTTTGGATACCAGCAAATAAAGGGCACCATGGTTAACTATTGGGTTGTCCGGAAAATAATGCAGGATTTTAAGTTTTCATTAAAAAAAATCTATATAAAATATTCTGTTTACGTTTACAGGATTAC
>NW_019393618.1:0-1099 GCF_000648675.2 Cimex lectularius
TAACATTATTTATAGATCCATCCATAGTTCGTGGTCCAATTAACATTTTTCAATTAATTAGTATGAAATGAAAGGTATTGGTTGAGATAAAAAAGTCAGTATCACGAGCGGGATTCGGACCCACGACCTTCGGCTAGAAACGCCGCTACTCTACCACTTGAGCTTTCGTGACTTCGATCCACTCGGACACTAACTTCACATCTCAACCGCACCTTTTGAATTTTCCCTCATTTTTTCCATTTTTCAAATGTTTGTGTAATCTATTTGATTCTCGGCGACAAATGAAATGGCCAAGATAGCTCGTGGTAGAGTAGCGGCTTATCTAGCCGAAGGTTGTGGGTTCGAATCCCGCTCGTGACACTGACTTTTTATCTCAACTAAAAACCTTAATTAATTGAAAAAAATTAATTGGTCAAGCGGACCACGAAAACTAGTGAATTTAGTAATTTTAATATTTACAAAATACAATGGCAATGTTCATTAAACGATCAAATAAAAATAAGAAAATAATGAGTATGTCGTGAGAATACTACAATTTTTAAAAACTTTTCATGAAGTATTCTTTCTGAAAATTTTTTTATTTTTATTTTTATTTGTTTAAAAATCCAACTTCGATCGATTCAGGTATGGTAGAAATGTTTGCGTCGTGTACTGTTTAGTGAATTGGTCTTAAGATACTTCCTTGTGGTACGTCTATTCTAGGGAGAAGGAGTATGTTGCGTTTGAAAGTGAAAAACAGTTATCAGGATTTGTTTTTATTTATTTTCATTCATTAGGATTTTAAGGTTAGAAGATGGCCTCGGAGGGATGGAACTGCAAGGACATGGTCGAGGTTTTTGTTAAAGGCTCGTCAGTAAGTGTAGTATGTAGTAATAATTAGGGTCCAATAAGCCAGGAGGCTGCAGTGCCTGGAGAGCACACACCCCGCTTCCTAGTAAATAATAATAATAATACTTTTTACAAAAAAGAAAAGTTATAAACATTACATAGTATATAATTTAAATTTAAATTACGGCATGGAGGGTCCGTTTGCCGGAGGTCGATTTTCATTTGACTTCAATTTTTGGTCGACACAGAGAAAAATATACAAAAGAAAAAA
>NW_019393619.1:0-1178 GCF_000648675.2 Cimex lectularius
TTTTTAAACTTTTTTCGGTTAAAGACCAGTTGATAATGAAGTAATATGAAAATATAATTATTTGGAGATCGAGAGATGCGGTCTGGTGTGATGTAAGTATTCGAAAAACATTTTCTTTATCGTGCCAACGTTTCGATCTTTATTGAGATCATCTTCAGGGCCTGGGATTTACAAACATTGTTTACAATAAAAAAATACATTTAGGATGTGGAAAAGGTGGAAAAGTGAATTTATACATATATATTTTTTATATTCGATCAAAGACAAAAATGTCTTATCTAAACCGACTTCCTTCTCGACCCCTTCAAAATCCAACGTATATAAACAAAGAACAGCAAAATCTCACTGGCACTCTCAACACGGCACGCAAGAATTGCACAATTACACAGAAGGCAAACACTTTGAGTGAGTAGAAATACTTGATTGAATATAAAAAATATATTTTGCATTGTATAAATTCACTTTTTCACATCCTAAATGTATTTGTTAAATGTAAACAATGTTTGTAAATCCCTGGCCCTGAAGACGATCTCAATAAAGATCGAAATGTTGGCACCATAAAGAAAATGTTTTTCTGAAACCTACATCACACCAGACCGCATCTCACGATTTCTGAATAATTATCGATTAACGGTGACTAATCAGCACACATATCTATGTATGTTTATGATGTTGAGTTTTGCTATAACTTCTACGAAGTATTTCATTTCAAATTTTGTAAAAATACTTCGGCGAGTAGTTACTAGGGTTTGGGTTACTTTATTTTAACATTTTTCACCTTTGTGTAGTGAAACTTAATTAAAGGCTGTTTTATAGCTCCCATACCAATATTACGTTGACTAGCTTCTTCGTTTTGGAGGATTGGATTTGGAGGACGTTTCGATCTTTATTGAGATCATCTTCAGGGCTCAAACTGTTTGTTTTCTGCGTAATTGAGTCATTCTTGTGTGTCGTCGGGCACTCTCAACACGACACACAATACACAGAAAACAAACATTTTGAGCCCTGAAGATGATCTCAATAAAGATCGAAACGTTGCATGATAAAGAAAATGTTTTTCTAAAACCTACGTCACACCAGAATGCATCTCACGATTTCCAAATAATCATTGGCTAACGGTCACTAATCACCACACATAAAAATATAATTTTACTTAAGACAAGAAGTCATAAATTAAA
>NW_019393620.1:0-1035 GCF_000648675.2 Cimex lectularius
GATTTGTGATACGGGATGTGTGACTGTACGTGGCGTGCGCTTGACGTCGCATAGATGTGCACACCCCACCAAAACGAGATAAGGCGTCGGGTAGCATCGGGTAGCGTCGAACAGGGGGTAAGTGTGTTCCCGGCTTAACTCTGTAAAGGGGTGAACTTCTGGGTTTTTGGTAGGTTCAAGATCTAGGCCGTTGATTGGGTTTGTGAGACAGGCTTGGAGCTGCAGATACGAGCTGACAGAAAAATTTAATTTTTGATTTTATTACTACAATAATATATATAAATTCTCTTTTTTTAATGCATATAAAAGTTTTATTGTTATTTATTTAACATGGCGACCTACGGCAGACGGATTTTTCGATTGTCTATTGTCTACCCACGTATACATAGTTTAAAGAAACTACAAAAAATAGTAGTGTCCTGTTCTGAGGATGTTTACTTCTCACTTTGACGCCACGGATGTGTACCACTTTTCGAGCCCACGCATTATCCAATTGGATTTTAGCAAACAAGTTGCAATAAGAATACAATAATTTCATTTGGTTTGTTAGGTTTAAAAAAAAATTAAAAATGAAAAAAATTCATTTACTTTTGGAAGAAATCTTTTGAGTTCTAATTAAAAAACAAGATTTAGATTTGATTATAATTTTTATTTGGTACAATATTCATGAATTTAATTTTTGATATGAAATGACGAGTTGGTAAAACTTCCGTAAACCATCAATATTACATTTAAATTTATTTCAAACGAGCCTCTTCGATGTATCTCCATTTTGACTTAGTAAGAGGGCTTAAACACTAAGAGAGATACAAATTTATTTTTAAAAATTATTGATAGAATTTCAACAAAATACGGAAATTTTATGATCGCTCACATCGTTTATGTTGGGCCTTCTTCGATTGATTACGGTGAGACAACTTTAACCGCATTTGTACCACACAGATTATGGACATTGTTCAACAATGAAATTATAAAAATAAAGTAGGGAAAATACGTCGAAAAGAATTTTTCCATTTCAAACAATAAATTATGTTA
>NW_019393621.1:0-1032 GCF_000648675.2 Cimex lectularius
TTAAGAGTATTTTAGTAATTAGTAAGTTTTCGTTTATCGATGCATCTATATTATCGATCATCATTGACGAAATAATCGATATAGCCGTTCTATCGATAGTTCGATGACTGTCACTGGCATCTAAGAAAACATCGTAGCATGGACATTTATAACGTTGATCCCATTTGCAGTTTATGTTATGAGGAGGAAGAAACAGCCATCCCTATGAGCAACGGCTCTTTGGAGACATTAAGCTAGCATATAGAAAAAACCTTTGGAATAAAATTGTCAATGACCTGATACTTCTGAAAGAAAGGATTGAGTCGATTGCACTGAACTAGGAAGGTACAATAAGCCACAAGGCTGCACTGCCTTGGGAAGCACAAACTTCGTAGTATCCTCATCACCATCAATCCTCTTTGAATATTGCAGCAGTATCGACAACGACAGTCGATGACGTTGCAGTGTTTGTTGGTATTTTAATAGATTCGATTTTACAGAACATTGGTCTAATTGCTCTCCATCCATCGATGACAAGAAATGTCCAAGTATCGATAGTACATCATATAGTAGTGTTGATTATATGAAATATTGAAATAGCGATTATTTAAAAATATCGATAATGTATCAAATATCACATCAAACTGTCGATAGTGCCGGCATTATCCAAATATCGATAGTTCATCATATTCGTATATCTGGGAAAGTAAGCCTTAAGGATATGACAGAAGTGACGGACCGTTTGGGTGGGTCCGCTACGTCTCGCTGTAGTAGATATTATCGAAATATCGATTGTATATCACATCGTAGAGTCGATAAAAGAAGTTACTCAAACTTCATTAGTATATAACATCGATATATTAATTATCCAAGAATCCATAGAAAGTCATATCGATAGTCGATACGATATAAGTAAATATATACATATATATAAGTACATATGTATATACGAGCTGTGAACTTGTTACAGAAGAACCGAGTGAAGGAGTTTTGATCCTATTTAAAAGAATCGAATGAACGAGCTATGAACTTGTTACAGAAGAACCGAGTGAA
>NW_019393622.1:0-1031 GCF_000648675.2 Cimex lectularius
TGCATATGCCATGACCTGTTAACACTTGTGCGAGCTTATTGGTTCTGTGGAATTTTAATTTGGTTCCTTTTTTTTTAATTATAAGTAGATACTGCCAGGACTGCCTTTTGTGAGGTACGCCAAATCTCTTCCCACTCGTCAACGTCATGTCTTTACAAGTCTATGTGACTACTGCCCAGAAATAGAGACATGCGAACGCCTAATTATGATATGCCCCAAATATAACAATGAAAGGAAAAAAATATTCAATTGCATATTTCAAAACTTGAAACTCCCACTCAGCAACAAAACAATTCTAAGTTCAAATAATTTCCATGTGTACCACTCAATAGTAAGATTCTCAAAAGAATTAAAACATGAAGTGTGAATGTTTTGTCGAAAAAGAACAACAAAATAAAAACGACATGCCTATGGCTACATAGGATAGATAAACGAATACGTTCTGGTATTTTCTTAAATTACCTTAATAAATTCTTTGAATACCTTGCAAACAAAAAAAAGCATCCATTTATCCGAACATAAAGACCTTAAATGGCTTTCATTCGGTAATTCATTCAATAAAAGCCCAAGTATAAAAAAATGTAATAAGTTTATATCAAAAGAGCGTACGTTCTTTTTCTCCTGCGTTTATAATTGGGATGATTATACATATATTTAAATTTAAAGGCTACCGAAAACCATCTCGTATTTGAAATTTTGGGAAAATTAAACGGCCACAAACGTAAGAAAAAGGAAGTTGTATTAGCATGGGTTATGGCACACTGGCTTAAAGATACCAAAAAAGTGGACCAATTGGCAAAAAGTGCTGTTGTTCAAGGTAGGTTCAAGGTTCATTACTTCAAGGTTCAAGGTTCGTTATTTAACCTAAATTATGTGCAAAATCATACTTAGCCTACGCTCAAATCACGCAATCTGTAACGAATATCTATTCATAAATAAATTTATTGGGTTGTCCGGAAAATAATGCAGGATTTTGGTATTAAACAAAAAAAAAGAAACTAGTTACTTTAAAGCAATGTTCTTTAATCAAA
>NW_019393623.1:0-1029 GCF_000648675.2 Cimex lectularius
ATTACATTTATTTGTGTTTCGGTGGAGTACAGCGAATCGAGGAAAAAAAACATTTTTTTTGTCATTTTTTGTTAAAAACATTTTTCGCAAACAACGAAAACCTTCTCAAACAATATTTATGTTAATTTTCGAGACTTGCAAGTGTTGCCTTATCTTTTTTCCTTCTTTTTTAATTTCTGTTCCTTTGAATTGTCAAAATATATTTGTGTACTCGTATGTCTTTTTTTTATATCCTTTTTAGCACGCATTGTTCATTACACCCCTTCAATTTGGATTGATCGAAGAGTGCGGGGGGGATTCATTAACCTCTCAAAATCAAACATGTAATATTTTTTATTCATAATATAGTCGTTAATATATAATTACGAAATAACCGCGACACGTTTGACAATCACGTTCAGCAGATTGTTTTTCTTATATTATTATTAACAAAGTTGTTGAGTTCTCTGCACATAATTGTGCATAAAGCCTGTTTTCCCAAAGTTTCCCAAATTTGCCGAAATATTATTTATTTGGGTACAGCCCTGAAATCTACAGACATTTATCTGTCTACATTTATTATCCATAAACAACGGTTACAACCTAAATTTATGTTTGAATTAATTTTGTATTTATTTCGTTGCGTCAATCATAACTTTTTAACTTTCCATTTCAGGCCGATTGCGAGCCAAACTGAATTTGGCCTGCAATCCAATTTCAAACGGATAAAATTATTACGTAATGAATGCCTTATCATTGGCATTTTTGTTTCTCTTACAGTAGATACATATATATTTTGTAGCCTGTACATAAATAATTCTATACCGGTACCGCACTTTCCCCCTATCCATGCAACCTCCAATGTCATGGGGCATATTGAGCTGAAATTGAAAGAGAAAATAGCCACTGCAATTACGTTCATGCTAAAAGCCTTACCCACGTCTATACGACGCACAAGTTACACACTTAGAACTACACTTAGGTAATAGGCCGACGTCACATGGAAACCTTACGCGAGCGACAAGAAGTAACAACTAAAAAGAACTTGAA
>NW_019393624.1:0-1026 GCF_000648675.2 Cimex lectularius
AAATAAAGGTCCATTACACCGCAAACCATATTTAAATCATCAGACGTTGTAGAAATGAGAAATTTCATTTCCTGCGGAACGTGTTACGGCTTCTCGCCATCTTCAGCGTTTAATCTGTAGGAATTTTTTTCAGGCTGAACGTTTCAGATATTTGTAAGATGACAAACGAACAAATTCGGGACCATCACACCGCAGAGCATATCTAAATCCTCAGACATAATAAAAATACGCAGAAGTTCAATCTCCTCTGGGACGCGTTTCGGCTTCACGGCTAATGTGTGTATTATTTTGTCAGAATGTCTTTTCCATATATTATGATGAGAAACGGCCAAAACACAGGTCCATTAAACCGCAGATCAAAATTAAATTAGCAGACGTTGTAGAAATTAACAGAACTTTAATATCCTGTGGGACGCGTTTCGGCCATCTTCAGTGTTTAATCTGTAGGCATTTTTTTCAAGCTGTTCTTTCAGAAGTTTGTACGCTGAGAAACGACTGAAAGACAGGTCTAGCATATTGCAGAGCGTAGTTAAATCATTAGACGTTGTAGAAATTAGCAGAACTTTAATCTCCTGTGGGAGGCGTTTCGGCTTCTCGCAATCTTCAGTGTTTAATCTGTAGGCATTTTTTCAGGCTGTTCTTTTCAGTCGTTTGTTCGATGAGAAACGACTGAAAGACAGGCCCAGCAGATTGCAGATCGTATTTAAATCATTAGACTTGTAGAAATTAGCAGAACTTTAATCACCTGTGGGAAGCGCTTCGGTTTCACGCCACCTTCAGTGGTTAATCTGCTCGTTATTTTTTCATGCTGCCCTTTTTGTATTTGAAAGTTTGAAGGAATGAAAGAAATGCTAAGAATGGTTTTAGTGTGTAAATGTATATATCATCGGATGGGCAGACCAAAATTTAAGAAACGTCAATTCACGTCCACCAGACAGCAGTTAAATCTTCTAGAAATTAGCAGAAGTTTAATATTTAAGCTATACAAACTTTACCCTTTTACTTGTAATATTAAAAATAGGATTC
>NW_019393625.1:0-1074 GCF_000648675.2 Cimex lectularius
TGTGGGAGCCAGAACGCTACCCTGAGGAACACCAGCATGGATAGGAAAATATGAAGAGAGGGAATGGCCTTCGATGACTTGGAAGAATAGGTCTGTGAGGTAACTGTGCAGTAGGTGTGATAGTAGGTGGATGGAAGGATGCCCCTGAGCATGAACAGCAGGCCGAGTGCCAAACTCGATGAAAAGCTTGGCTTACGTCAAGAAAGGCTCCGGAACAGTACTGTCCCATCTCAAAGGAGGATGAAATAATGTCTACCACGCGGTGACACTGCTGGACAGTTGAGTGGCGGTTGCGAAAACCAAATTGATGGTTTGGGATTATGTTTTGAGAATTTAGAATCGGAAGAATTCTTTTCAGTAGGAGTTTTTCTAAAATTTTACCCAAAGTAGGTAGTAGACTTGTTGGCCTATATGAAGTAGTACAATGTGTTGGCTTTTTTGGCTTAGGGAACATTCGAATATATGAGTGCTTGCAAGCTATAGGGAAGTAGGTTGTACGAAGAACAGAATTAAATAGGTATGTAATGAATACGATGGCCTTTTTGGGAAGGTGTTGGAGAATTTTTGGAGTAATAAGATCAAAACCGCAGAGACGGAAGGCCTTCGATGACTTGGAAAAATCAAAATGGAAGTATGCCCTTGAGTATGAACAGCAATCCTGGGTGCCAAACTCGATCAAAAGCATGGCTTAAGTCAAACGTCCCGGAACAGTACTGTTCCATCTCAACGGAGGAGGACTGTCTCCCACGCGATAACACTGTTGGACAGTTGAGTTGCAAAAACCTAATTGATGGTCGGGATTATATTTTGAGAATTTAGAATCGGAAGAATTCTTTTCAATACGAGCTTTTCTAATGGGTAGTAGACTTATTGGCCTATATGAAGTAGTACATGGTTATTCAGATATCGTGAGATGCGGTCGGGTGTGATGTAGGTTTCAGAAAAACGTTTTCTTTATCGTGCCAACGTTTCGATCTTTTATTGAGATCATCTTCAGCGCTCAAAGTGTTTGTCTTCTGTGTAATTGTGCCATCCTTGCGTGTCGTGTTGAGAGTGCCCGACACGACACGCAAG
>NW_019393626.1:0-1041 GCF_000648675.2 Cimex lectularius
TCAGAACAGGACTCTCATTATTTTTTGTAGTTTATTTCAAACTAAGTACATGTAATTTTGTCGTTATATTAATTACAACATGTTATTTTAATGCAAACCAAATTAAACGAGATCAAAAATTAACAAGTTTTTATAAACATTGTTTAATTATGATGATTAGGAGTAACTTTATTTAAAACAATTAAGTTTAACGAACAATTTATTACATGGTTGTGCTCGTGAAATTTAACTAACAATTTATTACATGGCTGTACAAGGTTTTTCTCAAAATAGTGCATTAAGAACAAAAGATGCGTTGTGATTGTGATAGTGATTACTGTGATAAACGCTGTGGACTGTACTCGGCGTGTGCTTGCGTCGGATAGATGTCCACACCCCACCAAAACGTGGCAAGGCGTCGGGTAGTGTCGCATGGCGTAGCATCGGGAAGTGTGTTCCTGGCTTAAACTAGGGTAGCGTTGCGTGGCATCGGGCAGATGTGCACGTGGGTAATAATACAATCTTATGGAAAGTTGGACTTTGGATTTTCGTCGCATAGCGTTGCATCGAGTGTGTTTCCGGCTTTATGTCTGTCCATTCTCCTACGCCTGAAGATCTCTTTCAGTTAATCTTTTTCCTTCTTCATTTCTAAGAGTGTACATCACTCTATAATAGGAAAGCTAATTCGGCGCTTCGGAGAAAGGAGGCTTCACAGTAGAAAGCCAGGAACACACCCGATGCTACGCCATGCGACACTACCCGACGCCTTGCCACGTTTTGGTGGGGTGTGGACATCTATCCGACGCTAGCACACGCCGAGTACAGTCCACAGCGTTTATCACAGTAATCACTATCACAATCTCAACGCATCTTTTGTTCTTAATGCACTATTTTGAGCAAAACCTTGTAATAAATTGTTAGTTAAATTTTATGAGCACAACCATTTAATAAATTGTTCGTTAAACTTAATTGTTTTAAATAAAGTTACTCCTTCATAAGTAACCATCATAATTAAACAATGTTTATAAAAACTTATGCATTTTTGATCTCGTTTAATTTGGT
>NW_019393627.1:0-1020 GCF_000648675.2 Cimex lectularius
CCTATTTATATGGAAGTGAAGTTTGCTGACTCAGATGCTGTGGATTCTGGAAGACGGTACCATAACTTGGATGAAGAATCTATTCCCAAAACCGCCTTATCCACAGAATACGGACATTTCGAATTTCTAAGGATGCCTTTTAGCTAGAAAAACGTGCCGCCCACATTCCTCCGGGCAATGAACATTATGTTTTCAAAAATGCAAACGTTTTAATCTACATGGATGACATAATTATTTTTTCGGATAACCTAGATGAACACTTAAAACACAACAACCGTATTTCAAAAATTAAGACAACACAATTTAAAAATACAACTGGACAAAAGTGACCTCTTTAAAACGGAATTACCTTACTTAGGGCACGTAATATCGGAAGAAGGAATCAAACGAAATCCACTAAAATTAGAAGCGATTAAAAACTTCCCAATCCCTAAAACGACAAAACCAATAAAACACTTTTTAGGCCTCACTGGTTATTATCGTTAAATGATAAATAATTACGCCAAAATTGCTAAACCCCTTACTGCTGCATTGAGAAAAAATACTAAAATAGATATCACAAATAAAATTTACAAACAGTCTTTCGAAAAACTTAACCTGTTTCTTGGAAACATTCTTTTGCAATTACCTGATTTTTCTAAACAATTTATATTCACTACTGACACTTCTGACTACCCAATAGGAGCAGTATTGTCTCAAATGTTTAATGGTAAATATTTACCAATAGTGTTCGCCTCTCGAACAGTGAATAAATAAGTAGAGAACTTATCGACAATCAAAAAGAACTTTTAGCAATTGTTTTGTCTTGTAAACATTTCCGCCCATATCTTATGGTAGAAAATTTTTGGTACAAACAGATCACAAACCATTACAATGGCTTCATAATATTAAAGAACCCAATTTTTTTTTTTTTTTTTTTTTTTTCCGGGGCTTCCGACATCTAGGTCATTTCAGCCCCCACTAAGTCTATATTCTATACACGTTCATACAAATAAATACATTTATACATTTAAATACATC
>NW_019393628.1:0-1020 GCF_000648675.2 Cimex lectularius
CTTTTTTAATAATGGTCATTTATATTACTTGGGCATTCAATGAAACATTGAATAAATAAAATACCTAAAAGAAACAGTAGGGAAGAAATCGTCTATGCTTTCGTGTTGAAAATTGAAAATTCATTCAACAAGCTAACAACACTTTTGAAAATTGTGCGACTTTTCCATGTGATTTGCTGTTGTACAACCTGGAATTTGGTCGTTAATGATCATTTTGATCCTCTATCCTCGTTGGTTTGCACTTTACTTTTAATTATTCTTGACGCCATTTCAACTTTACCTTTGCCAGTTACCTCAATGACATCTTCAGTCGTACGAAATCAAAAAAAAAAAAAAAAAAATACCAGCTGATCCGTTGAATTACCCTCAAGGCAGAACGAGCAATGACACACATGGGAACTATATGTATAATATCCAAGGTTACTTATTACTTTTTAATAACTAATAATATATTTTAAGCGATTAAAAAACAAAAATTGTCGAGTATGTGAAGAGAAAAACCATCATGCTAGAAATATATTTTAATAAAGTTTACAATAAAAAGAAATTGATGCAAACAAAAATATTGATGGGAAATAGTCGGACAAGGAAAGTGAAAAAGAGAGTGAGTTAATGTGAGAAGAAAAAGAAAAAATGGCGAAGAAACGCAGAAGAAAAGAAGAGCAAAAGAAAGAGAATAGACAGTATAGAAAGATAGATATATATAATTAACAAATATATGTACTATATATAATATATAGATATGAAAAAAAATATATATATAGAGAGAGAGAGGAGAGAGATTGATTGAGTGAGAGGGGGGCAGGAGAGAATAAAAGATAAAATTTGAGGCAGGATAATGGCATGATGTAGGAAAATGGAGAGTAAAACGTCTGTCACAATTTCTGAGACCGACAGAGGGTTATAGAGAGAGTTGGATAAATAGATAGAGATTGATTGATTGATTGATTAATTGATTGAGAGAGAAAGAGAGAGAGAGAGAGACAGAGAGAGACAGAGAGACAGACAGAGAGAGAGAGA
>NW_019393629.1:0-1020 GCF_000648675.2 Cimex lectularius
GTTCCACAAGGAAGTATCCTAGGCCCAATCCTCTACACCATCTACACTGCTGACATACCCATACATCCAAACACACAATCACAGCCTACGCGGACGACCCGCAATCTTATCAACACACCCCAATCCTATCCTAGCAACAGAAGCACTCCAACAACACCTGAACCTTATTACCAACTGGTGCAATCTGTGGCGGATCAGGTTAAACGAACAAAAAAGCCAACACGTTACATTTACGCTCAAACGACAAACCTGTCCACCAGTGCACATTTCCAACAAAATAATACCACCATCGAACCAAGTCCGCTACCTTGGGCTTTACTTAGATAGTAGATTTACTTGGAACCCACATACACGATTAAAACGGCAAGAACTTAACAAAAGATATGGACTACTCAGACACCTTCGCCGTATCCTCAAGGAGAACTTTAGATTGAAAAGAATGAATTCGTTGGATATTGGATGATTTGGCCGAGCCCCACAGCTCGACTCCGTTGGTCCAAATAGGTCTGATGAGTGTTTTGTAAGCGGTTAGTTTGTTATGTATGCTTAGTTTTGATTTTGGTCCAAGAAGGTGTCTGAGTAGTCCATTCTTTTGTTAAGTTCTTGCCGTTTTAATCGTGTATGTGGGTTCCAAGTAAGTCTACTAACTAAGTAAAGCCCAAGGTAGCGGACTTGGTTCGATGGTGGTATTATTTTGTTGGAAATGTGCACTGGTGGACAGGTTTGTGGTTTGAGCGTAAATGTAACGTGTTGGCTTTTTTTTCGTTTAACCTGATCCGCCACAGATTGCACCAGTTGGTAATAAGGTTCAGGTGTTGTTGGAGTGCTTCTGTTGCTAGGATAGGATTGGAGTGTGTTGATAAGATTGCGGTGTCGTCCGCGTAGGCTGTGATTTGTGTGTTTGGATGTGTCCTTCTACGTCACAAATCAAACGATCCATAAAGATCTTAAAATCCCTTTCGTGAAAGATCTTATCCATACACGCTTCTTCACTTTTCACTCTAAACTCTCCCTCCATCC
>NW_019393630.1:0-1058 GCF_000648675.2 Cimex lectularius
TGGACCTCTCTGCCATTTAACATGTAAAGAAGGGGAGGGATAGAGTGAGGAGAGAGAGAGAGAGAGCCAAAGAGAAAGAGAGAAAAATGGAGAGGGAAAAGGAGTGAAAGAGAGAGAGACCAAAAGAGGAGAAAGAGAGAGAGAGAGAAATGGAGAGGGAAAGGGAGTGAAAGAGAGAGAGAGAGAGAGAGAGAGAGGGATGGAGAGAGAAATGGCGAGGGAAAGGGAGTGAAAGAGAGAGAGAGAGAGAGAGAGAGACCAAAAGAGGAAATAGATACAGAGAGAGGGAGAGAGAGTGAGTGAGAGGGAGAGATTGATAACGTTTTATTCCACCACCAATGTTAGGCTTCTTGGACCATATTTAACATGTAAAGAAGAGGGAGGGATAGAGAGATTTTGATTTGATAAACGATTTATATTTACAAATCTCACAGAGTTAGATCAATTTGACCTTTTACACTCAACTAGATGAACATTTTAAAATTTGAACTTACATACATGCGCTTCAAGATGTTCATATGTAATAATTTTAAAAAAATATATAAAAAAATAGAAAATTTAAGCTGAATATGGCATAGTAATAATAACTAAATAAAAATTTACATTAATTTAACTATAACAAATCACTAAAGAAATAAAATTATATAATTACAAAATTTACTAACAATGTTATAGATTATATGCACATAAAGTTAAATTTTCATCACCTCACTAAAAACTGTAAAAAGTCTATTAAGGAGAGGAAGAGAGGATTAAGTAGAAAAAGAGAGAGAGCGAAAGAGAGAGATAGAGTAATAGAGAGGGGAAAGGGAGTGAGCCAGAGAGAAAGAAGGAGAACTAAAGAGAGAGATAGAGAAATAGAAAGGGAGTGAGGGAGAGAGATTAATAATGTTTTATCACCACCTAAAGTTAGACCCCTTGGACTTCTCTGCCATTTAACATGTAAAAAAGGGGGAGGGATAGAGAGAGAGGAAAAGAGAGAGATAGAGGAATAGAGTGGGAAAGGGAGTGAGACAGAGAGCAAGAGAGAGAACGAATGAGAGAGATAGAGGAATAGA
>NW_019393631.1:0-1279 GCF_000648675.2 Cimex lectularius
CTGAGCTTGACATAACTGATTGATTCTATTATTTTAAGATCAAAATTTCCTGCTTTGACAATTTCTTCTGGCACACCGTTTCCCTTCGACACAGAAGCAATTCGCAGAAATGAATGATGATCATCAATAACTTACAATTAATTAAGGTTTTCAGTTGAGATAAAAAAGTCAATGGCACAAGCGGGATTCGAACCCACGATCTTCGGCTTGATACGACGCTACCACTTGAGCTATCGTGACTTCGATCCACTCGGACACATCCCATCTCAACCGCACCTATTGAATTTTCCCTCCTTTTTGCCATTTTTCAAATGTCGTGTAATCAATTTGAATATTTATGTTCACATGTTATAATATTGCTTATAAATTTAATAAACTTTATTATTATTAGTTCTTTCAATTATTCTTTTTATTAAGGTTTTGGTTGGAATGAAAAAGTTAGTGTTACGAGAGGGTTTCGAACACACGACCTTCGGCTCAATACGCCGCTGCTCTAACCACTTGAGCTATCCTGACTTTTTCATTTCAACCAGAACCTTACGTAAAAAGAATAGTTAATCGAAAGAAATAATTCGGTGAATTAGACCACTAAACATAATGGATTATTATCAGTCTTCAATGTTATAATTTTGAATAATAAAAAAAATAAAATAAGGCCAGATTAAAAGAAAAGGAAAAAAGAAAGAAAGCACATCAAGTTGAAAGTAGAGAAGGTGGGTTACAATTTAAATAAATAGCTTCTGGAGTTGAAATAATATTAATTTGACTAATTTCGTGGTCCGCTTGACCAATTAATATATTACAATTAATTAAGGTTTTTAGTTGAGATAAAAAAGTCAATGGCACGAGCGGTATTCGAACCCACGATCTTCGGCTAGATACGCCGCTGCTCTACCACCTGAGCTATCGTGACTTCGATCCCCTCGGGCACTAACTTCCCCTCTCAACACCTTTTGAATTTTCCCTCCTTTTTGCCATTTTTCAAATGTCGTAATCGGATTGGATTCTCGACGACAAATGAAATGGCCACGGAAAGCGTTAGTGAAGTATACTTCATTTTCAATCATTAAATTCACTAATTGCGTGGTCCGCTTGACCAATTACACGACATTTGAAAAATATGGGGGGTTGAGATGAGAAGTTAGTGTCGGAGTGGATCGAGGTCACGATAGCTCAAGTGGTAGAGCAGCGGCGTATCTAGCCGAAGATCGTGGGTTCGAATCCCGCTCGTGCCATTGACTTTTTTATCTCAACTAAAAACCTTAATTAATTGTAATAT
>NW_019393631.1:1648-2792 GCF_000648675.2 Cimex lectularius
TTTTAGTTGAGATAAAAAAGTCAGGGTCACGAGCGGGATTCGAACCCACGATCTTCGGCTTGATACGACGCTACCACTTGAGCTATCGTGACTTCGATCCACTCGGACACATCCCATCTCAACCGCACCTATTGAATTTTCCCTCCTTTTTGCCATTTTTCAAATGTCGTGTAATCAATTTGATTCTCGGCGACAAATGAAATGGCCACGGAGAGCTTTAGTGAAGTATACTTCATTTTAAACTTATTATTCACTAGTTTCAAGGCGTATCAAGCCGAAGATCGTGGGTTTGAATCCCGCTCGTGCCATTGTCTTTTTTATCTCAACTGAAAACCTTAATTAATTGTAAGATATTAATTGGTCAAGTGGACCACGAAACTAATGAATAATCATCAATAACATTGTCTCTTCCTGCTTATATCGCTTATTTCAAACTATGCGATCAATGGTCAAAAATCCAATTGATGAATGATTAAAAAGAAAATATATTACGTATTTCTTTTGGACATTTATCGATCTTTCGGTAGCAAATCGAATCCGATTTGCTTCAATTTATGTTCGAATGCTATATTATCTCGTAGAACTGATGGAATTTAAATGAATTTTATTTAGAAATTTTAAACAAGCAAGGGGACGACGAAGTTGGTCACGGATTTGGACCAATTTTTTTTTTTTGTGATTCTACACTCCAAAAAACCGGACACGTATCCGCCACTTCTTGTGAATAAGCTCTGGTTTCGACAAAAAAAAATTTAGAAAGTTGAAATTTTCCATTTTTTAATTTTTTTTATTTCGCCATTCTACTTGCTCAAATCAACTTTGTGAATACATCATTTTACAGTATTTTTTATGTACATTGCAATAAAAATATAGTAAAAGTTATCAAAACTTATCAATTACTAAAAAATTTCTAAAAAACATTTTTCAAGTAAACTAGGTTTGAACATCAATTTGGTACATGCCCAGTTGCATGAAAAAGACAGAAATTTATTAAAACGATCATTTTCGACGTTTTATACGATCCAATAAACCACCAGGTTCGTGAATGAAAAAAAATCGTTATTTAGAAATTTAGAAAAATTATTTTTGGTGTATTACTTTTCTTTGTTGGTTAACATAAAAACAAAAATGTTCTAGAACGCAG
>NW_019393632.1:0-1061 GCF_000648675.2 Cimex lectularius
ACCCGCTGATACCTCCGCCAACGCGACGTTCCAATTAGCAGCTGATTTTTTTAATGGCGCTCAATTTGAACGTGCGAAACGCGGAAATTATAACACAAATAAATATTATACTAGTAAATACTTAATATTATTAAATTACTATAAAAATAATAACAATTAAAATAAATTTGTTTAATTATTTGGATGGTTGATATTATTTATGTACATATTTAAAATGGGAGGTAGATCAAAATCTGTTATATTATTAATGCATTTATCAGATTGGTTTGAGAAATTTTAAATTAAAAAATGTAAAATTGAACATGGTAATAAATGCATTAATAATATAACAGATTTTGATCTACCTCTCATTTTAAACATGTACATAAATAATAGAGAGATGAAATAGAATGCCTTTGATCAAGAACAATATTAGAATAAATAATGAGAGAAAAAGATGGAAAGCAAAAGAGAGATAGAGAGAGAGAGAGAGAGAGAGAGAGAGAGCCAGAGGGAGAGAGCGCCAGAGGGAGAGAGCGCCAGAGGGAGAGAGAGAGAATGTGTGGGAAAGTAGGAGAGAGGAGAGAATTTGAGATGAGTCGAAAGGGAATAAATAGTGTGAGAACTGAAAGACATATATATACACATAAAAAATATTAAGGGAGACACAACAAGAAAATGACAAAAGCGAAAGAAAATAAGAAAGAATGAGTGTGTGAGTGAGAGAGAAAGAAAAGAACGAGTAAGTAAAAGAATGGGGCAGAAGGAGAGAGAGATAGAGAGAAAGAGAGAGAATGAAGAAGACAGTGAACGAATATGACAATAGGAAAAGGAGATATGAACGTGCAATAATAAAAAGTGAATGAGATGAGATAGAATGGCTTTGATCAAGAACAATAAAAGAATAAATAGTGAGAAAAAAAGATGGAAAGCAAAAGAGAGAGTGAGAGAGAGGGAGGGAGGGAGAGACAGACAGACAGAGCGCCAGAGAGGGAGAGAGTGAGAGAGAGTAGGAGAGAGGAGAGAATTTGAGATGAATCGAAAGGGAATAATTAGTGTGGGAACTGAAAGACGGAAATAGA
>NW_019393633.1:0-1052 GCF_000648675.2 Cimex lectularius
TCTCAATAAAGATCGAAACGTTGGCACGATAAAGAAAATATTTTTCTGAAACCTACATCACACCAGACCGCATCTCACGATTTCTGAATAATTAATCACTTGAAATTCTTAATATAAATTCTAACATCTTGAGCGCTTTTCTTTTAACAAAATTGATGTGCTGATCAAAGGACAATTTAGAGTCTAAATATATTCCTATGTCTTTTATTGTATTGGTTCTTTCTAGTACATCATTAATAGTATAATCATACAGTATACAGGATAACTTTCTGTAAAAAGATATGGATTTACATTTAGCCATGTTAGAAACAAACGATTTCTTTCGCAGCATGAATTCAGAATATTAATGTCCGATTGCATCTGCGAAAAATCATCAGTTGATTTAATTTGTATATCTTCGCGTCATCAGAAAATAGAAGTATTTTACTGCGTACAATGTATTTAATCAGATCTGCAATAAAAAATTTAAAAAGTAACGGAGATAAATGGTAACCTTGAGGTACACCTGAGATTGCATAGAAATCGTAGGATAAATAATAAGTTATGATCTTATCCATCGAAAGTTCTCATTAAAGCTCATTAAAAACTTTTTGAACCAGAAGACTGATATTGACCTTTTCAAACTCCTTACTAAAATCTATGTAAATAGCACCAATTTAATGCAGTGCCGAGAAAATGCACCTAGAATATCATACAGGAAAATTAATAAATTCGTTGATGATCAAATTATATGGAGCCCATGTTGCTCATCAGTGATGTACGTTTTAAGTGTGTTAAAATATCACGTATTATACTATCAAATAACTATTAAAATTTGAGAGATAGGTTTTTAATTGTCTATCAACATTTTGTCACCACTTTTGTCTGGAAGAACAAAGCTTTTCATTTAATTATGTTGAAATTTTCCATTTTTTAAAAGATTTTTAATAATAAGGATAAAGGTCTACTTAATAAATTAGAACTAAATTCACTAATTTCGTGGTCCGCTTGACCAATTAATATATTATAATTAATTAAGGCTTTTAGTTGAGATAAAAAAGTCAATGGCACGA
>NW_019393634.1:0-1133 GCF_000648675.2 Cimex lectularius
ATTAAAGAACATTGCTTTAAAGTAACTAGTTTCTTTTTTTTTGTTTAATACCAAAATCCTGCATTATTTTCCGGACAACCCAATAAAAAATAAAATTTTAAATGCAAAAAGCCTAATTGAAAATTACATATTTTTTAAAAATTATTTTGTCATCTGTAATTTTTGTCTTCTTCGTAAATTTCAAGTAACTTTTCTGTTTTTAATAAATAAATTTTTGCAAGTAAATATAATTTAATTTAAATTATGGCCTATCTGGTAATTCTAAACGTTTTTATCACTCTTCTCTAAAAAGCAGACACCTCTGTATAACTGACAGCATAAAATTTCAAAGTGTCCATTATATGAAAGTTTCACTGTAATAAAAAAAGAAGGAAATGTTATTACATAATTTTGTCAATCTGAAAAATATGAGAAGCATTTTTTACCATATGTAAAAGCTTTTTGACTTAATGCTTTTTTTAAATGAAATATTAAAATGAAAACCCAATAAATAATTAACTTTCTTCTCATAGTTTAAATAATTATTTGTAGATAAAATTTTTTTTTAGGCTTTTTGAAGATAGAATTTAAATTTTAAAAAAAATTCTTCAACATTTTGACAAAGCACCATTTTAAAGAATTATATTTCTAAAAACATTTCAAATTCTTAATAATTGTTTAAAAAAAATAAACTATTGAAATCTTTACTTGCTAAAAATGGTTGGTGGTTTTTATCATTCGCACTACCATCAGTAAAAAAAGAATGTGGACAGGCATGGTGGGTCCTTTTATACCCAATTAACGGCAGGGTAAAGGATTTTCTTTAACTGAAAACTACAATAATAAGACACTTTTTGTTTTATAATGTTTATTTATTTAGCATGTACATAAATAAAACACAAGGGGGGAACTCTCGACACGACATGCAAGAATGGGACAATTACACAGAAGACAAACACTTTGAGCCCTGAAGATGATCTCAATAAAGATCGAAACGTTGGCACGATAAAGAAAATGTTTTTCTGAAACCTACATCACACCAGACCGCATCTCACAATCTTATACGAATGGATGACCTATTTGGTCGCCGGGTAGATTACATCATTCGTTACGTCGTTTCACTGGATGAATGAAGCAAACATTAATCCAAGAAT
>NW_019393635.1:0-1015 GCF_000648675.2 Cimex lectularius
TAATGAAAATTTTGTAGCGATAATACGTCACAAAAAGCAGGCCAAAAAAACAATTTTTTTTTTGGAAAAACAAGTTCAGAAAATAAATCGGACATGTTTTAAGCATCATTTAAAACGCTTAAATAAAATTTTTCGTGGCAATGAAATACACATAGTTTTGGGCTAAATTTCCAATTTTCAGTTAAAAATTCCAAATATCTCCTAGATTTTATCAAAATTTAACGTTATTATAGCCGTAAAAGCTTAAAACTTGATTTTTTCCTTTTTTTTAGTATTTGCTCATAACATATGTCTAATAAAAATGAGAAAAAGAAAAATGAAATAAACTCAAACTTCTCAAACGTTTTATTTTATATCAACGGTTGTTTATTTATTTATGGAGGCTAGATTTGTCCTACGACTTTTGGCTTAATACTTTTGTGCCAAAAATCTGAGGTGAACATTCGAAAAGAAAAATATATATTTTTAGATTTCACGTAAGATAGACCAAGACCGAAGAACCATTTTTCTCTAATTGGAAAAAAAATTAAAAGAATCAATTTCCGCACGTTGCGTGCAAACAAATTTGAATTATTAATTAAAGTACACAAGAAGTAAGTTGCTTGAAAAGGTATTGTATTTTATGTTTATTCTTCGGATTTGATCAATCCACAATGAACATTTTTTTATCTCACTAAAATTTTCTTTTATCTTTCGTTATTAACCAAAAATACTTCTTAAATTATCATACGAAAGGACTTTTTATTATTGTTTTTAGTTTTTACATAATTTTTTTATGTATCTCTCAATCACCACGTGTAGGAATGTTTATAACGTTGAACGGGAGGAAGTGGAGAAAATGATTTTTCCTCGCGTCAGAAGCTGAAAAGTGTCAGAAAAATGTGGACTTTGGAACCGTAACTTGATAATTATTTGGCGGCCGTGAGATGCGGTCTGGTGTGAAGTAGATTTTAGAAAACATTTTCTTTATCGTGCCAACGTTTCGACCTTTATTGAGATCATCTTCAGGGCTCAA
>NW_019393636.1:0-1049 GCF_000648675.2 Cimex lectularius
TCTCAATAAAGATCGAAACGTTGGCACGATAAAGAAAATGTTTTTCTGAAACCTACATCACACCAGACCGCATCTCACTATTTCTGAATAATTATATTCTACTATGTTGCTGGTGGTGGGCTGTTGCTGCAGATCTCTCAAAGGGGCATATATGGTTGACAACCGTCTGCTATAACAGGCAAAAGTTTTATTTATTTTATTTTTATTTTTATTTTTTTTATAAATAAGCACACTAAATCTTACTAAATTCTAACAATTTGTGCAGGGCATCTCATTAGTAACTTTTGGGGGAAAGAAAGACCTGTTAAATTTAATATTAAGTAAAATAAAAACATCTTTAATAGTTAAAATATGAAATCAATTTTTTCCTATAACTCCAGGCTTTTTTACCAGTGTACTAAGTTGAAACACAGAATTATTTAATTAGACAATTGTATATTCTCTTATTAGTGTGGACAGGCCTAAGTGTCTCAATCTGAATTCTGCCAGAATCAGACATTCTGCTAAGAAATATGATAAGCATATGATGTGAGGTCAACTTCCCAAAGGGGAGGTACGAGAAGCCAGAAGGCTGCAGTGGATGGGGAGCACAAACCCCGATTCCGAGTATCCTGCCTCTCCCACAAACAATTACTTATTGGTGTTGATAAAGGCCTTGGCAAAACATCTTGTACTTCAATTAGGATCTGGCGGGCACTGTGGAAAGGGTTCCCTGTCTTGCAGCAACGACAATATTTCTGTCCTCCCTTAGCATCATAATGTGCTTAGGATCCACTACCAGTCCTCCTATCGGCACTTCCAGTATCTCAGAATCAGACTAAAGCCTGGGAGATCACACTCTGAGAAACGCCAACTGCCTCTGCGATTCTACTTGCCAATGACCTTGATGACTCATTCTCACAATAATATTGCGAACTTCTGGTTCATGATGATGTCTTTCCATGGTTAAAGAGAATATATCGGGTTGTCCGGAAAATAATGCAGGATTTTAAGTTTTCATTAAAAAAAATCTATATAAAATATTCTGTTTCCGTTTACAGGATTACTCA
>NW_019393637.1:0-1061 GCF_000648675.2 Cimex lectularius
TGGTGTGATGTACGTTTCAGAAAAACATTTTCTTTATCGTGCCAATGTTTCGATCTTTATTGAGATCATCTTCAGGGCCTGGGATTTACAAACATCTCAACAACTCAATTACACAGAAGAAAAACACTATGAGTGAGTAGAAATACTTTGATTGAATATATAAAAAATATATTTCGCATTGTATAAATTCACTTTTCCACATCCTAAATGTATTTGGTAAATGTAAACAATGTTTGTAAATCCCAGGCGCTGAAGTTGATCTCAATAAAGATCGAAACGTTAGCACGATAAAGAAAATGTTTTTCTGAAACCTACATCACACCAGACCGCATCTCACGATTTCTAAATAATATGTGAATAAGGTTTATTTAATTTATACCATTATAAGCGAGAAAAATAAGGATGAAATCGACAAAACATTTTATTTTACATCTCCATCTAATTAATTTATGGAGGGCAAAATTATGCCATTGCCTGTCGATTGTATGGTCGGAAACACCTGAAATGCTTCGTACATACAAGTGAAGTCATTACAAAGTTTTGTTCGGAATATTCAGGGGCAATTAGAAGACAAAAACTTCGAAATTTTTTTTTCTTCTAAAAACTTGTGTTGTTTTTGGGGTTGCAGAAAATGAATATCCACTTTTCATTCTAGTTTAAAAAATATATATTTTAAATTAAATACAAATACACCTGGTGGTGGCCGAAGTCTGTATGAATACATCCTTAACATCAAGAAGTTCCAGAGCATTTCATTTCCCAGGGTGCTCCCGTTGTAAGCTTTTGTATTTGATTTTTGAACCGTCTTCCATATATGAGATTTTTTAATTCCATTCCAAATTGATTTAATTTCTAAGACATTTTTTACCTGAATTCGCCTGGGGATTTTTTTTTTTTTTTTTTTTTATCCTCTTATCCTCTTAAAAACTCATAATACTTATGAATTTCATCCAAATTCATCGCTATACAACTCTAGAAAGCTCGATTTTTTATTCTTTTACCACCAAGCTTTCATTTTATGTGATCATAAGCGAGAAAAATAAGGATGAAATCGACAAAAC
>NW_019393638.1:0-1104 GCF_000648675.2 Cimex lectularius
TGCTCTACCACTTGAGCTATCGTGACCTCGATCCACTCGGACACCAACTTCCCATCTCAACCGCAAATTTTGATTTTTCCCTCCTTTTTGCCATTTTTTATCTCAACTAAAAACCTTAATTAATTGCTCAAGCGGACCATGAAATTAGTGAATTTAATTATTATTTATTAAAATCAATATAAGAAATTTATTCCAAAATTCTAGTGCTATCAACTTTTTTATAACTTAATGGACATTAATGAGGTTTATCTCATAATATAGTGATAATAACAATAAGAAGAAGGAGAAAATAAATTTTATTCTGGGGCTTTAGGGCTCCTTGTCTAACAAAAAATACAAAATTTAGAACAATGTCAATATGAATATATAAATAAAGATTTAAATGTAATAGCATACAAATAAATGAAATATACTATTTAAACAAGAAGGAGAAAAATTAAGAGAATATTGACCATCCTTGGTGTTAAATTTATGAACAGGAGGTAGTAAAAAAGGCAAGGCTCAATGGTGGAAAGGATTGAGGCTCAGCAAATGTAGTGAGGCAGGGAATTCCAGAAGGAGGTAGAGATCAGAAGAGCGGGAGTGAGTATGCAAGCGAGTTTGAATTTAAGACGTAAATGTTAACAGATTATAAATGTAGGAAGGAGAATGGCAAGAAATTGTTTGATAGAGGAAGGAGCCAAGAAAGCATAGCCTGTGATAAGAGTGGTACAGCCATTTCAAATCATAATACATATTAGACACGAGATCTCTTTGAGAAGCTAAATATGGACCGAAGAAAGCAGTTCATGATTCTCTTCAAATTTGTCAATTGTCTTTTTTATCTCAACTAAAAACCTTAATTAATTGTAATATATTAATTGGTCAAGCAGACCACTAAATTAGTGAATTTAATGATTTAAAATGAAGTATACTTCACTAAAACTCTCCGTGGCCATTTCATTTGTCGTCGAGAATCTAATCCAATTACACGACATTTGAAAAATGGCAAAAAGGAGGGAAAATTCAAAAGGTGAGGTTGAGATGGGAAGTTGGTGTCCGAGTGGATCGAGGTCACGATAGCTCAAGTGGTAGAGCAGCGGCGTATCAAGCCGAAGATCGTGG
>NW_019393639.1:0-1012 GCF_000648675.2 Cimex lectularius
AAATATATTTTTTATATTCAATCAAAATGTAAATCCTTGAAGATGATCATAATAAAGATCGAAACGTTGGCACGATAAAGAAAATGGTTTTCTGAGACCTACGTCACACCAGACCGCATCTCACGATTTCTGAATAATAAATAAATGTCATTTTACAGGTGAATAAAGAACATCACTAATTGGGTTTCATCAAGCTTTTGGCGAATGTTCCGCCATCTTCAGGGCCTAATTTATTAAAAACAAAATTTACATGAATAGAGTTACATAACACATCTTATATAAATACATTACAAATTATAATTACGTACTTTACCCAGTTGTTAGGAAAATTAAATTTATTGCACATGTTTGTTGTTCTTTTTTTCTTTTTTTTTGAAGTGAAGGTGAAAATGAATCTATATATTAAAAAAAAAAAAAATTCTTGCTTAAAGTCTAGTGACACTCATCAGTCCATCCTTTGGTTTCATTTTTTTCTTAAATATAATTATAATTATATAAATATAATTTTAAGTTAAAATAACAGTTAAAAAGTTGTATATATATAACGTATCTGTGATAAAGAAATACATGTACCTGAGATTGAGGGTTAACTTATGAAAAAAATGAAACCAAAGGATGGACCGCTGAGTGTCACGACTTTAAGCAAAACTTTTTTTTGTTTTTAATATATAGATTCATTTTCACCTTCACTTCAAAAAAAAAAAATGTGCAATAAATTTAATTTTCCTAACAACTGGGTAAAGTACGTAATTGTATTTTGTAATGTATTTATATAAGATGTGTTATGTAACTCTGTTCATGTAAATTTTGTTTTTAATAAATTAGGTCCTGAAGAAGGCGGAACATTCGCCGAAAGCTTGGTGAAACCCAATTAGTGATGTTCTTTATTCACCGGTAAAATGACCTCAAGAAGATCCAATACAACATCAGTTTAAACTACGTAGGTCGATCAACGTCAACTAGAATAAATAAATGTATTTATTTCTTAGTTAAAGAAGTTTAAGAAGATTTC
>NW_019393640.1:0-990 GCF_000648675.2 Cimex lectularius
TTCAAACATCTGGAAATCTTATTGTAATCATGAATTTTTCATCTGAAAAGTGATTTTGAAGATTGATCAAACTTGATCAGATACACCCACAATGCTGGAAGAATTTTTCCTATATCATGTAAAATTTGGAAGAAGAAAATATAAATTTTGTAACAATAAACCTTACATTTATCACCTGACTATATGTCTATATAATATTGGAGAGCTATACTTCCAGCATTACCAACATTTGATTCATATGGAACTCTATTCAAACATCTGGAACCCTTATCGTAATCATGAATTTTTCATCTGCAAAAGTGATCACATTCGATTCATATGAAACTCTATTCATACATCTGGAACTCTTATCCATTTTGATATATATATTTTTCATAAGAAACGTGATTTTGAAGATCAAACTTGATCAGATACACTCACAATGCTGATGCTGGAAGTATTTTTTCTATATCAATTAAAACTAGGAAGAAGAAAATATTAATTTTCTTCCTTATGTGCATTTGTTGGTCAAATGACTATATAATATAGAAAAGCAGTAGTTTCAGACTAACATTCATGGTTCATATGGAACTCTTGTCGAAATCATGAATTTTTTCATCTGCGGAAGTGATGTTGAAGATTGATCAGGGGTACTCACAATGCTGAAAGTATTTTTCCTATGTCATTTAAAATTAAGAAGAAGAAAATATTGATTTTGTAGTCATAAACCTTATGTTCATTCCTTGGTCATATGTCTATTTAAAATGGAACGCTTCCAGCATTACCAACATTCAATTCATATGGAACTCTATTCATACATCTGGAACTCTTATCGTAATCATGAATTTTTTAAAAAGCGATTTTTAAGATTGATCAAACTTGATCGGGTACACTCACAATGCTGGAAGTATTTTTGCTATATCATGTAAAGTTAGGAAAAAGAAAATATTAATATTCTTCCTTTTGTGCAACAACATGCAAACCTCTGGAACTCTTATGAATTTTTCATCA
>NW_019393641.1:0-1008 GCF_000648675.2 Cimex lectularius
ATCGTGAGATGCGGTCGGGTGTGATGTAGGTTTCAGAAAAACATTTTCTTTATCGTGCCAACGTTTCGATCTTTTATTGAGATCGTCTTCAGGGCTCAAAGTGTAATTGTGCCATCCTTGTGTGTCGTGTTGAGAGTGTGTAATATTAGTAGTAATGACGCTGTTTGTAATGTTGTTCAATTTATTAACTTTTCAGTGTTTTCATCTTCTATTACTAATTTAAATTCGCCATCACACTTGTTGAACTGTATGTTATAGCGTGAAGTAAACATCCCTTTACATTCAATAAATGTATAATTGATAATTAAGTCAATTTAAGAGCAATTAACATTTGGCTTATTTTGAGACGGGACTAAAATTAACAGGAAAATATTTATTCCCTGTCTAGATGTCGCCAGAGCTAGAAAGGTAGGGTTTGAAGGATTAAGAATATCTATTAAAGTGAATGTAGTGTGGAATTTCCTAGAAAAGGGTGGTTGCTCTATATTTTCTTATAACGAAGCAATAAGTATTTTTCTTCAGAAATAATGCGAAAACGGTTATTCTTAGTTTTTATTTATTTTTTAAATCAACTGAATTTAGATATAATTTTAGTAAATTATAGATAAAATTATCCTTTTATGCAAACAAAATTGACTTCTCTCCATCCTTCCAGTGCTGCAAAAAACTAAGCTATTTCATCCTCAAACGCATGCAGTTTTTAAACCATAAACCACCATCTGTACAACTCACTACACATTAATGATAATAAATAAATTCAAACTCAATTAAACAAAAGGAAACAGAAAACGAGATCTTCCATGCATACAAATAAAACAGCAATGTTTCCTCCAATATAGGAGCGGGGGAGTCGCTGCTGTTCGTTCACAGGCACACATCTTATATCTTGTGGCATCACTCACTCTCTCCTTTCCTTCGTACTTCCACTCACACACTCTCTCTATCGCCCTCACCACTCACTCCCTCTCTCTTGAATTTAAAAAAGCTTTATTAATTCATGCTCTCTCT
>NW_019393642.1:0-980 GCF_000648675.2 Cimex lectularius
AAGGGGGTTGGGACCAAATTCAGGGTCGCTGAGATCTGATCCCGCTCCTTCCATTGATGAGAGCCGTGTCAATTTCTTTCAATTGAGGCCACTGGTCCCCTTAGGCTTCAGAAAATGTCCAGAGGCGACGGTGGTGACCGATCTACTAGCCGAGAGTCTGACGCCTTAACCACTCTGCTACCGCACCCCCCCCCCCACAGCTTTGTCTTGGTAGACAAAGTCGATTGCGGTCTTAGTAATCTTCGTAATAGCACAAGTGTTGTATTAAATTGTTGTTTTTTAAGTCTTGTGTTCTTGGGATTCCACGTTAGTCTTCTGTCGAGATATAGTCTCAGGTGAGTGGAAACTGGTATCTTTTTGTTGTAGATGTACAATGGAGAGCAAGACTGTTTTTTTTTTTTTTTTAGCGAACCCAGAATGAATTTTTCATCGTTCAGTTTTGTCCTCCATTTATTACACCAGTTTTCGATAAGCTCAAGGTGTTCCTGGATGTTGGCGGTGGCTTGGACTGGATTCAAGTTAGAGAGAAGGATTGTGGCTATAATCACCATCCGCGTAGGTGGTGATTATAGTGTCAGGATGTGTTGGTAGGACAACAGTATAAATAAAGTAAAGGATACCAAGGATACTCCCTTGCAGTACGCCGGCCTGTATCTGATTTCCGAGAACTCATTGCCGTATAAATGTTGCTTATTTAAAACTTGGATAGTTTTAAAAAAAGCATTTTTTTCGTGAACGTTAAACATTAACAAAAGATTGAAAATTACACCTTCGTTGTGCATATTACATCAAGATAATTAAACAAATATCCAATCTGCTGATATAATATTGAAAAAAACGTTTTTTTTTTATTCAGATCTCCTTCCATTCATGAGAACCGTGTCAATTTCTTTCAATTGCGGCCACCGGTCCCCTTAGGATTCAGAAAATGTTCAGGGGCGACGGTGGGGATCGAACCCACGACCGTGGGATCTACTAGC
>NW_019393643.1:0-984 GCF_000648675.2 Cimex lectularius
CATTTGAACCGTTTGCCATAACGTTTTATTGACGTTGGTGTTACGGAGATAAGGGGGTGAGGTCTTTTTAACAATGAATTACTTTTACAACATTGCCAAGCTTTCGGTCTTTTATTTGTTCTTCGTCAGGGCTCTATAACAATTATATGACAAATTAATTGTAATTAAATCTAAATAAATAACTAATCCCGCTCGTGGCACTAACTTTTCATCTCTACCAAGACCTTACATAAAAAGAATAATTAATTCAAATAAGAAATTTGGTCAATTAGACCACTAAACATAAATGGATTAATATAAATATTTATGTTGGCATACATGTCATATGTTGGGAAAATTCGTCCTAATTAGATGGCTGTCATAATACTTAAAAAACATACACTGCTATTATAATTTTGAAACATTAATAAGTATAATAAACAAATAGATTTAATGATCATTTGATAATTTGAAAAGGCAATAATACAGTTTTTACGGTTCTATCCGGTTTCTAAAAATATAAAAACAGTATACACTAGTAAAATATATATATATATATCCAGACTATATC
This sequence comes from Cimex lectularius, assembly GCF_000648675.2. Lineage (NCBI taxonomy): Eukaryota > Metazoa > Arthropoda > Insecta > Hemiptera > Cimicidae > Cimex > Cimex lectularius. The sequence goes on from NW_019393643.1 coordinate 551, forward strand.
CTGTACTGATGGATCAAGGACCGAGTATGGGTCAGGAGCTGGTATCTCTCTAGGACCGAGTATGGGTCAGGAGCTGGTATCTCTCTAGGACCGAGTATGGGTCAGGAGCTGGTATCTATGGAAATAAACCAAGATTGGAAATCATTCAGCTTTGGTCTATTATGAAATTTGCTCTTGTGCCATTGTGCCTGAGAGATCAAAAGTTTGGGTACTACCTTCAAAAGAACCATCTACTATGATCATGCTAAAGCTACTAAAAGCAATTACCTCATCGATAGTACAGTCCAGATCCTTTGACCTTGACAACACGGTCCAGTCAGAAATAGTGAACCACAAAATTACCCTGTTTGGGTATAAGGGCACATAGAGGAAAGGGGCAATATAGATAAATACTGTAAGGAAAGTTCGATGACGACACATATCGGCCTAGAACC
>NW_019393644.1:0-979 GCF_000648675.2 Cimex lectularius
CAAATTCAGTCAATAAATGTGACTTTAACGTTGACCAATCTTGGCAATTTAAATTTCTTAAATGTTCGTTGGCCTTATTACTAGTTTGCCTTTAATATGCATAAAACATGGTTTTCTGAGGATCTGATATCGGAGAAACGCGCCTCTTCAACCTTCATGGGTATGGCATCCAAAATAAATCTTAGTTCCGCCAAGTTAGCCATGTTAGTATTAAGAATAAAAATAGTAATATTATTTAAAAAAATTTGGATGTTCCCGATGAACGTGGTTTACAATTTTCTAACTGTTAATACAGTATAGTTCGTATTCACCGAACCCGAAAAGTGTCCTACCGACTGCGCCAGTTAAATGCGAGATTTAGACGAAAGACTTTTTAAAAAGAATCTTTATTGCTTAATAACACAAATGGCTACAGAGAATAACTTTCCTATTCACGGTCTAGATTATTCTATTACTATTAAATAATGGATCTTAACTGTCCTGTAACTAACTAGGATAAAAAGCTTATCTATTGGGAGCAATTGAAAGAAGGGGCATTGTTGAATCCACACATTGAGATGTTATTTTTGAAAGGGGCATCCGACAGCTTGGTCATTTCAGCCCCGAAGCACTAGCGAAATACCGCTACACGCTCGATACGCAATCACACCAATAAATACATTCACACCAACATCGTGGCGTAGTATTCTTCCGCCGTGGGTACGCCAGCAACTCTGGACGACGTGCGCAGGGGTCTCGGGGGCGTCACATCCAGCTCGGCAACGGAGGTCCCTTCCGCGGCCCAGCTCTCTCCCCTTGCTGTCCTGGTCCTTGTGGGGAGAGCGTTGATCCAGGTCCTGGTGTACGTAGTCCATTCCTGGAATGGCGCCGCTGTTCCTCCATATCCGTCTGGTCTTTTCTTTCTTGTTCTCTGTTCCTTAGCCTCTTCGGGCTCTATCAGAGATTTTTTGCCTTCGCACTTGCTTTGCCAGACGGTCGT
>NW_019393645.1:0-976 GCF_000648675.2 Cimex lectularius
TCCTTGCATGTTTCCTTAATTTAATGTAATATTTTTATTTAAATTTTCACTTCATTTTTACTTTTTATTATTATTTTATTTTTATTGAATTTTTTTAGTTTAATGTAATATTCAGGAGCAATGAATACACCCACCAATATTTTCCATTTGTAAGTTTGGAAAAGTCAGCTTTATGTTTTGTTCCATTCAGCATATAAAACAGAATCTTAGCGTAGATTATGTAAATCCGAAAAGAAATAACTGAAAATGTAATTAAGTTTGAAAAACACTGCTTTTACAAATGCATTCAAAGCTTTAAAATTCCAAAAGGTTTAAGCTTCAAAGTGAAACAAATCACTTCTGTTTAAAATGAGTATCTATAAAAATCTCGAAAAAGAGATTTACGCATTCTTTTGTTAGAAACGTGCATCATTTGTAAAAAAGGTTATGGTACTAAACTCAAAGAAGACTTAACTTGTACGTACTTTCAGGTATCACAGAAGGAGAGTTGGTTGGCCATGTGTTTTCGTTTTTTGTCGCCGGACATGACACGACTGCGACCACAGCCGCATTCGCCTTTTATGAATTGTCAAAAAATAAAGAAATTCAGGACAAACTGTGGCAAGAGGTCGCAGGAGCCGCCAAGGAGAACGAAGGCCTGACCTACGAGGCGGTCAAAAATATCCCTTATTTAAATCACGTCATACAAGGTATTACGTTTTTCAAACGGTTCCAGAATACATTTGAAATTTTATCAATTTTTGAAGACAAATTTATTTTTAGAAACTATGAGAATGTATCCGATTCTGGGTATTTTAAAAAGGGTCTGCACCAGGCCGTACAAATTGGAGGATTTCGAAATACCTCTCGGCATGGAGGTGATCATACCAGTCAGATCGTTACATTACGACCCTCGGTATTTCGAGGAACCGAGGAAGTTCAAACCGGAGAGGTTTGCCGATGGAAAACCCCCTGAGATTTACATGCCTTTTGGAAA
>NW_019393646.1:0-1044 GCF_000648675.2 Cimex lectularius
CTCAACCCCACCTTTTGATTTTTCCCTCCTTTTTGCCATTTTTCAAATGTCGTGTAATATGATGGAAAATTCAAAAGGTGGGGTTGAGATGGGAAATTAGTGTCCGAGCGGATCGAAGTCACGATAACTCAAGTGGTAGAGCGGCGTATATAGCCGAAGGTACGAGAAAAGATATCTTAGGGCTATAAGCAGGGAGAGTTAGAGATTTGTTTCAAAAATACAAAAGACATGTTTGTTGATCCAGGAGGTCGGCACATTAATCGATTCTTTTGGCAGTTTAGCGTTGTAACATAGTGGCTTAAAGGGAAATTTGAAATTATGTTTTCGACCAATTAGAAAAACAAGGATATATGGAGGGGAGGCAAGATTTAGTCCGATGTCAACGGAAAATTATACGGCTTTTTGATAGATATGTCAACTTTAATATTTTTCCTTCGCGGTTCTTACCCAAAATCTCTCATGGAAAATAATGAAAATTTAATCAAATTACTTACAATATGTAACAGACTTGATTAAAATTGATTAGTATAAATATGGGTCACAAACAGAATAAACGTAAATGCCTTATTTTCAAAATGATTAAAGATTTTAATAAACCATAAAATGACTATGTCATAAGTGTTGTTTTCCTTTGTCCATATAAAAATTAAAATAATCTTTCAATTAATTAAGGTTTTTAGTTGGGATAAAAAAATCAGTATCACGAGCGGGATTCGAACCTACGAACTTTTTATCTCAACTAAAAACCTTAATTAATTGAAGGATATTAATTGGCCAAGCGGACCACGAAAACTAGTGAATTTAATAAGTAAAAATGAAGTCACTAAAGGTCTCCGTGGCCATTTCATTTGTCGCCGAGAATCAAAATGGCAAAAAGGAGAGAAAATTCAAAAGGTGGGGTTGAGATGGGAAGTTGATGTCCGAGTGGATCGAGGTCACGATAACTCAGGTGGTAGAGCAGCGGCGTATCTAGCCGAAGGTCGTGGGTTCGAATCCCTCTCGTGCCATTAACTTTTTTTCATCTCAACTAAAATCCTTAATTAA
>NW_019393647.1:0-1073 GCF_000648675.2 Cimex lectularius
AAAACATTTTCTTTATCGTGCCAACGTTTCGATCTTTATTGAGATCATCTTCAGGGCCTGGGATTTACAAACATTGTTTAAATGTAACAAATACATGTAGGATGTGGAAAAAAGTGAAATTTTTTGCATTGTATAAATTCACTTTTTTCCACATCCTACATGTATTTGTTAAATTTAAACGATGTTTGTAAATCCCAGGCCCTGAAGATGATCTCAATAAAGATCGAAACGTTGGCACGGTAAAGAAAATGTTTTTTTGAAGGGCTACATCACACCAGACCGCATCTCACGATTTTCGAATAATCATTTTGTAGTAAGATTGTAAAAACGACGGATGTTTAAATCCATTTAGAAAATGTTAATAAAGTACAGAAAATCGTCAAATTTTGAATAGGACGTGTTGTAGCGTAATGAAAAATAAAATACGCCCTCTATCAATTTTTGCCCAGTTAAAGGCTACTTAACCCGACTTATTAAGTTTAATCAATTAAAAAATAATAAGCCGGTTTTAGTGAAATTATTGAAAATGAAATATTCGATACATACGGTTTAAGAGAATAAAATTGAACTCTCATTTGTATCTGAAAAGATTCAAATTTATATAATATGCTAACTCGAGTTCTCGTGTCCGCCCGTTTTACATGAGATATTGCGTGTTCCTCATGCCGGTTCTTTCATCCGTCTTTTTTCTTGTATCTTTCCCCCCTGGAGAACTTTTTCTCCTTCTTTTTATTTATTTTTTTCTCTGCTCGAGAGCACCTTTTATTCAGTCCGGATCATTTCAAAGATTGCGTGACCAGAGGGGAGTGGCCGAAGTGTCTTCATGTCGTGGAGATTGTTCAAATCCTTCCCCCCACCTGGGAGTTAGCTTTTTTTATTACGATTATTTTATTCGCTGTTATTTATTACGCTCCAAAAACTACCTCTAGGATGGTATTATGTCTGATTTAACGAAAAATTAAAAAAGCCATGTACCGTCTGGTCATTGGTGATCGTGTATTTTGACTTGTTAGATTCTTCTCCGGGACCAACAGTGTATGTTTGGACTATTCTATTAGTTTATCGATAAAATA
>NW_019393648.1:0-994 GCF_000648675.2 Cimex lectularius
CTCAAGGAAGGGAATTAGGAGGCTGATAGGTATTCCGACGGGCCACTGCCCACTGAGAAGACACCTCTTCGTAATGGGTATCCTACCAGATCCCTTTTGCCGCTTCTGCGAAATAAAAGAAGAAACGGCTCGACTCTACCTCGCAGAATGTGATAGGTATGCCAGAGATAAATTTGAAACTTTTGAAGGAGAGGACATTGCTGAATCACTCCCCGAGATAAAATGGCCCAAAATCTTGGGGTTTGTGAACAAGTCCAAGAGGTTTATGCAGGACACATGAGCCGGCCAAGTTCCTTTTAGGGACGGGGTACGAGTCTACCCAGGCATTTAACCCCTCGGATCTTGGTCGCCCATCCTGCATAATATATATATATATATATATAAGTTTCTGTCTCTCTCACTCATACTCTCTCTCTGTCTCTCTCTCTCTCTCTCTCTCTCTTTCTCTCTCACTCTCTCTCCCTCTTTCCTTCTTTCTCTCTCATGGAAAAAACAAACACTGTTTGTAACCAATTAAGTGTTCTCGTTATTATATGCGTTTAATAAAATAATAAAACGTAGCAATAAAAATCTATGATTAAAACTTGTACCAACTCTAATAATCCCACATCTTAAATACAGTGCTCCTGTTATGTGTCTGAAGAAAATAAACATAAGATTCAAATTCACTAGTTTTCGTGGTCCGCATGACCAATTAATATCTTTCAATTAATTAAGGTTTTTAGTTGGGATAAAAATGTCAGTATCACGAGCGGGATTTGAACCCACGACCTTCGACTTGATACGCTGCTACTCTACGCTTTAGCTATCGTGACTTCGATCCACTCGGACACTAACTTCCCATCTCAACCCCACCTTTTGAATTTTCCCTCCTTTTTTGCCATTTTTCAAATGTCGTGTAATCTATTTTATCTCAACCAAAGCCTTAATAATAATAATAAGCAAAATGAAGTATACTTGACTAAAGCTCTCCGTGGCCATTTCATTTGTCGCC
>NW_019393649.1:0-962 GCF_000648675.2 Cimex lectularius
TATATATATATATATATGTATATATATATATATATAGACTACACGAAAAAAAGGGAATTACCCGAAAAATGCTGCAATGGAATGAATCGCTCATGATTGAAAACTCGCACTGTAATAAATTATCATCTTGCCTCTCCCTGCTTATACTCAAATATTTAATCTTCTGGCTTTCTTTCTTATTTTTGTCAACTTAATTCAATTTAGTGAAAGTGTTTTACGTTAATTTTTATATGTAAATGATTTTCCGTTCTGCCTAAATTTCTGTGGAAATTTAAAATTATGTATGATAACGCAATTTTGTCTTACAACCCTTCAAAACCCGAATCTAACCTTCAACATCCAAGAACTCCCAGAGCTCATAACTGCAAAAAAGTGGAGGGCAAACTGATTGAGGAAAGTGAACCTACTGTACATTTGCATTGAAAAAAGTCATCCCTTATACTGCACATCGACAAAAAAAGAACTGGATTCCTCCGAAGCCATATAATTAAGACTATACCTAGGAAGCAGACTAACTCCCAAAAGAAGACTTCAACGACAATAACTTAACAGAAGATTTTTTGGACAACTGCAAAGACTGTTATGATCGCAATCTGTTTTGACCGTCAAAACTTAACTCAAACCACTCTGCTTTGCGAAATTGTTAATATTATAACAATCCATAACCCTAAAACCGGGGAGATTAATATAAAATAAAGTATTTCTCTTGTCTTGGAAATTCGAACTAATTTACCTTAAGCGTAAAAAATATCTTAACACAAACCAAATGCTGTACTTAGGACAACATATCTTTCACTACAATGGAGATAATCCATAATTAAAATTAATCAAAAGCCAAATAAACCTTCTCATCTTCCCTGATATTATCTCCCCATAAGTCTCCTCTCCTCCACAAACTTCTAGAAAAATTCCTTCTCCAAAAATTATTGCCCATATTTTGTTTTAACTATTATTTGGAGATC
>NW_019393650.1:0-962 GCF_000648675.2 Cimex lectularius
TAATTTATAAACAATATAAACTAGCTTTTTAACTTCATATTTAACTTTATAAATTAGTTATAAACTTGGTATAAAGTTGGTAACGAGGATTTCTTGTTGTTTTATCAGACTCAATCTTATTATTTATCTATATTTGAAATGCTGATAAAAGAAAAATAAAATTTACGAATTGTATTCATTCCTAGCCCTTTATAAACTGTTTTTATTTTTTTTAAATTACGGAAAAATTGTTTGCTTATGTAAGTAAATTTAAATAGACTTTCTAAAAGGCAACGTTTTAGATTTGAATGTTGAATTTCGAACTTTTCAAGTTGGAAAACTTAGAAAAAAGAGTGAGTGTAAAATAATTAGTTTTTATTAAGTTCTTTTAGATAAATTATTTGAGTTCGTAAGTTTGCACGTTCTTACGAAAACTTTGATTTTTAAGGTTTAAATACTTTGGTATTTATTCACATATATCAGGCTTTCACTTTTCATATTTTATAAATAAAATAAAATATTCGTGAAATCGATTAGTATGAAATATTATCATAACTGGCGAAAGGCTAATAATTTTTTTATTACATTCAAACATATCTTTTTAAATCATTTAAAATTAACATAGAAAAATGTAGGGAGAATAATTTTTCTACGCATATCTCCACAGTTTGTAAATGCAAATGGTTACAATATATTATACAAAATATAAACTAGACAAAACAAAAACTGTTAAACGAATAACAGGGTGGTACATTTTTCGACGATTCGTAGGGAAAACAATAACTTTAAGATAAAAAAATTCCCCAGTAATCTTTACTAATTGTCGCGTAGCTTATCCTGATACAAAAATTAAAAACAAAAAATAAAATCTTTTAATGATGTTTTGAGATAAGTAAGTTTAATTATATCTTCCGAAAGATTATTTCTGATGGAAAAGTGTACAGCAATTGGCTTAGATAAATAAACAACTTATCAACACGATC
>NW_019393651.1:0-992 GCF_000648675.2 Cimex lectularius
ATACATTTAGTGATCTATTGACCGAATTACTTCTTTCAATTAATTAATCTTTTTATGTAAGGTTTTGTTTAAAATGAAAAAGTTAGTGTCACGAGTGGGATTCGAACGCACGACCTGCGGCACAATACGCCGCGACTTTCATCGATTCGGACACTAACTCCCCATTTTAACCAAAAACCTTTTGAATTTTCCCTCCTTTTTGCCATGTTTCAATTTTTGTCATTTCATTTCAACCAAAACCTTACATAAAAATATTAATTAATTGAAAAATGTAATTTGATTAATAGACCACTAAATAAAATGGATATCTTTTATTAATTGAGACTACACCGTCATTTAGTTTAGTATATTATTTTGCGTTTTAATGAAAATAAATTATGTAAGGACATGATTTTGTAATTTCAACGGGGTAAAGAAAGGACTTTTTTATCTTCTATTCGTCAATTTTTGATTCTTGAAACTTTGCCCAGTTCATGTTTACGCAGCAAAAGGCCATCCCGTGACGTTAAATTACGAAGGATAAATTCACTAACAGCTCCCCGTGGCCACACCATTTGTCGCCGAGAATCGAATCCTGATTACACGAAATTTGAAAAATGGCAAAAAGGAGGGAAAATTTGAAAGGATGTAGGTTGAGATGGGGAGTTGGAGTCGGAGTGGTTCGAAGTCACGACAGCTCAAATGGTTAGAGCAGCGGCGTATTGAACCGAAGGTCGTGGGTTCGAATCCCGCTGGTGACACTAACTTTTTCATTTTAAACAAAACTTTACATAAAAAGATTAATTGAAAGAAGTAATTCGGTCAATAGATCACTAAATGTATTGGATTGAATAAGTAAAACGACGCATAACTTCACCAACAGCTCCCCGTGGCCACATCATTTGTCGCCGAGAATCGAATCCTGATTACACGAAATTTGTAAAATGGCAAAAAGGAGGGAAAATTCGAAAGGTTGTACATATGTTGAGATGGGGAGTTGGTGTCCGAGAGGA
>NW_019393652.1:0-978 GCF_000648675.2 Cimex lectularius
GAATCATTAATTCAGCTTCTGCCTTCTCATTCGACAATCCAGCAATTGTTCAGAGACGTCGATTCCATTTCTTCCTCTCTAGAACAATGAGTATTGCTTGGATGCGTTTCTGGATGTGGCCAAGGTTTTTTTATACACACTGGTACCCAAGCATACATTACATACTGAAAAAAACCCCTACCCCTTATTGTATTTATTCTGTAATCCTATTGAACTTTTACTTCTTCAGTATGAGGTGCGGCAACGAATATTCAGATATCAGCCCAATACAAGCCGGCTTCTCACAAGGCAGCATTCACTCTCCAAGGAACTCTTTTATCCAAGGACTGTTATATCAAAGACTGGTGTAAAATTTGGAGGATTGAACTGAATTTGGAAAAATGCATACTGTGTTCATTGCACCGAAAAACTAACTAGTCTTGCTCTCCACTGAACATCAACCACATGTAGCTACCATATAGCTACGTAGGACTGTACATAGAGAGCAGACTAACGTGAAATTCGAACATAAGCCTTAAGAGATTTAACAGAAGTCTCGTAAAACTAGGTCGAATTTTAGTACGGAATTTTTTGACCGTCAAAACTCAACTAACTCTAAAATTTATTAGGTTTCGTGGTCCACTTGACCAAATAAATTCTTTTCAATTAATAAATCTTTAATTAAGGTTTTGGCTGAGATAAAGAATTTAGTGTCACAAGCGGGATTCGAACCCGTTCGACCGTTAGTGTCCTAGTGGTTCTGAGTAACGATAGTTCAAGTGGTAGAGAGTTTAGCTCTAGATGCTACGAAAAATCAAAAAAATGAAATTATGTACACAATATTATAATTAATTAAGGTTTTTAGTTGAGATGAAAAAAAGTTCACAGTGGCGTCAAAAAAAAAAGTGGCGTATTTAGCCGAAGGTCGTGGGTTCGAATCCCGCTTATGACACTGACTTTTTATCTCAACCAAAACCTTAATAAAAGCTTAATTAACAC
>NW_019393653.1:0-1122 GCF_000648675.2 Cimex lectularius
GACCATGGACAATATGAACTTTTTTGTTCATTTTAGGGTGAAGAATCTACTGGAGAAGTTTGTAGCACGAGTAGCAATTCACCCTGTATATGTTTCTTACGCAAGTTGCATATTTCAGAATGTGATAAATCAATTAAATATATTGTTTATTAATGAATAATTATGGGACCGATGTCATTTTTTTCTAATTGCCGATTCAAATTTTGCGTTTCGAATTTAGAACTGATATCCTCACCCTCTAAAAAATCCACAACTAGAAAAAGTACGACTCAGATAAATATTTATTATTGAGGAGCATTTGCCCTTATCGTTGGTTCTCCAGGGCAAGAAAGGAGCACAGGGATATTGAATATTTAAATGTTTCTTTCACATCAGTCGCCCCTCAGCCGTATTAGCATCAGTAAAAAGCAAATCGTCCTGATTAAACCACCAGCGTTAAAATTTCAAAGGGCCGGGAAGAAGATTATTATTTCAACCGAGAAAGTTGCATTAGGGGAACACCGCGGGTGATTCCATGTTCGAACGATGTAATATGTTGTAATGGCGAAAGTTCATGCCTAACATAACCTTTATTTTATTTTATAATTTCTCGGCTGACGAGTAACAACTACTTTCTGAAAATGGATTGTAAAAAACTGAAATTGTTTTTAAATTCTGTTCATACATTAAACAATACGTATTTACAATATATAATTTTGTGGTTACATTAAATAATAACTTTACCAACTTACACATTTAATATAGCAACATTGGCATAATATTTATTATTAATTTAGTTTTTAAGGAAAAATGGAAAAACTAACTATAATTGTTATTTATTCAGAAATCGTGAGATGCGGTTTGGTGTGATGTAGGTTTCAGAAAAACATTTTCTTTATCGTGCCAACGTTTCGATCTTTATTGAGATCATCTTCAGGGCTCAAAGTGTTTGTCTTCTGTGTAATTGTGCCATTCTTGCGTGTCGTGTTGAGAGTGCCAGAAGACAAACACTTTGAGCACTGAAGATGATCTGAATAAAGATCGAAATATTGGCACGATAAAGAAAATGTTTTTCTGAAACCTACATCACACCAGACCGCATCTCACGATTTCTGAATAATTATCGATTAACGGTCACTAATC
>NW_019393654.1:0-961 GCF_000648675.2 Cimex lectularius
TAGCTCAGGTGGTAGAGCAGCGGCGTATCTAGCCGAAGGTCGTGGGTTCGAATCCCTCTCGTGCCATTAACTTTTTTTCATCTCAACTAAAAACAAAAATAAAAAAAACCTTAATTAATTGTAACGTAGTAAGAACGTTATGAAAAATATTAGTTAGAACAAGGCGGATAAGATTCCACACAGTTTCTTACCTTGCGATAGGAACTTTTCAGTGATCAAACGTGTTGTTAGAAGAGTGGATAGAATTTACTCCCTCAGTCAGTATGAAGAGATAATATGAACACCTAAGAAACCAGCTCCCCATTTTGAGGTACGAACCGTTGATGCTGACCTGATTTTGGATGTCAACGGTTGGTGGCCTCAGTATTACAAAAAGACAACGACAAGCGTTGAGAAAAAAAGAATCAAGTTCAATATAAGCAAGTACAGACATCTCGTGTATTCGAATGGTTGCGTTAAAGCCTGCGAATTGCGACGATTTCGCCAAATTTTGAAATTGGATTTTCTCTATGGCGGTGTTATTATCCATTATCTGGGAATCGTCTCGCCCTGAGAAAGGGTTTGAGGTGCGATATGTGGCCGGAGGCGGTGTGGAGGAAAGAGGGGATATCCAGGATAAACAAACAGCCGACATAGTGAGGCGTTTTCGAAATATATGCCAATCAGAGGTCCAATTAATAAGTGGTAACAACTGTCCAACAAGAATAAATTTTGCGGCCATCTTGGAACGGCAAACCTGGGATCCCGGAAATTCATGTCTACACTAGGTGTCTTTTAAGAGACGTAACCTTGATAACCTTGATTTTTGTCAAAGCCAGTTAATTTCAAAATTATAATTTTTGGCCGAAGTTAAAAATTTTGTTTTAAAAAATAAATATATTTTTTTCTTTGCTTAAAGGTGTACATTTTTAATTTCATTTCTAATTTCGCTATTACGTTTTATTTTATTATACATTACCTT
>NW_019393656.1:0-949 GCF_000648675.2 Cimex lectularius
CGATTTGTCTCACATAATAGAAGATTGTTATAGCTTGGCGCCTTACAGAGAGTGTGTAGGCATGCCGCCGGATCTAAGAATGGTTCTCAGGCAAATAGCTTGTTTCTGGGTCCGCTGTTCCGCTTTTTGGAGGACGTGCTTTTTTAAATTAAAAGTACCCCATCGACCTTAATTTAGATAAGATTATTAATATTGTGTGTAGGTCGAAGGAGGAATATCGAATACTCCAGCGACTAATGTACAAAATCCAGGGCAATATACATAGGTGTGAATGTATTTATTTGTGCAGCTGTAGTAATGAAGCTTGGTATGATTCTTCCGACTCCGGATGGAAAAAAAGCACGTCCTCCAAAAAACCGGAAACAAGCTACGTTGCCTGAGAACCATTCTTAGATCCGACGGCATGCCTACACGCTTTCTGTAAGGCGCCAAGCTATAACAAGCTTTTATTATGTGAGACAAATCGAGCAACGTTTCTCGACTACTATGAAATTCCGATTCCGAATTGTATTATGGTCTTTTTCTTTCTCTCTATCTCACTCACTCACTCTTTCTCTTTCACTCACTCTCTCCCTTTCCCTCTCTCACTCGCTCACGCTCTCTCCCTCTCTCTCTCTCTCACTCAATGTAAAAATGTAGACTGATCTAACATTTCATGTTTTAGTAATGAAGGGAGGTGAGGGATTCACTGGACAAAAGAAATTTGTATAATTTAAGCTGGTCTTGGTATGACTCTCCCCCTTACACTCTCTTTCTTTAACTCTCTCACTCACACTCACTCTCTCTCGCGGGCGGGCGCTCTCGCTCTGACTCACTCACTCACACTCACTCTCTTACTTTAAAATACTTACACTTTAAAATTCTCACTTCTTGAAATTTTGCGTAGTTCAGATTGGGGAGAGCATTGTATTGCTTTTCTTTCTTTTCAAATTTTGCGATCCTATATACA
>NW_019393658.1:0-947 GCF_000648675.2 Cimex lectularius
TTTTCTGTTAAAATCGAATTATTAGTTCAAACCTACAACTACATACAGATCTTGTTCAGTAAGCTGACATCGGCAGGTATCTAGAACTAATAATTCGTTATAAGTCGTAAAAGACACTATATCTACGTATAATTGCTTCATTATGGCAGTATGGATGCTCACTGTTGGGCTAGCCTGCAACCCCCATATGCCATAAACAAAAAACAAAAGTTAACAAATTTAGCCATTCATCTGTATCTAAACAGATACATTGAAACATCTACTGGCTTCTACTCAACAAAAACACAAAATCTAATATCTACAGAACTGACACCTACTTTTGGATGTTAGCTAGCAACCCCAATTAACCGACTACAGAAAAATACAAAACGTACTTCTCTTATCGAATGCCCTTCGGTATCTTTAACATTCTGACATACACAATGAATTCCTGAAGTAAAAGGAGTTATAATACTAACATCAATCAACACATTACTCTTCTACAAATCTTCATCAAAATATTACGATACTACAAAATGATACGATTCTTAACGAACACATCGACACATTGTTCAGTAGAATTTCATTTCAAATAGTTCAACTGAAACCTAGAAGGGACCCTCTCACTATGAACCCAAATGCATACGTTATAACCTCGTATGGCAGAAAGGATTCCTACTTTTAGGGTTAGCTGACAGTTCTTAATTAACCGGCTACAGATGCAAGTAAAACAAGCTTACTTTGCACATCCAATACGTTTATGGATATTGGCATGTTTAACACTGGGATATACGTACTCACTGTGACGTTCCTGAGATAAAATATATCGTAATATTAACATTAAATTACTTACTACAAATTTCCGTTCAAATGTTATGATACTACAAAACGGTTTTATGACATAAAATAAATACTTCTGCACATTAGTCAGGAGATTTTCAACTCGAATACTTTTCCTGAAACCTAGA
>NW_019393659.1:0-947 GCF_000648675.2 Cimex lectularius
TCCCCTCAATGTAAATAGTTGTACATATATATAGTTGTTCATGTATCCGCAAATTACATGTTGTAAATAATAATTGCAGATTGTAATAAAAAAAATTTTTTTTTGGAATTCTCGTATAATAGCATGAATTTGATCACTGGCGTGGTGGTAAAATACCCGTAAAACCTGTGTGTATGAGAAATTGGTCAATAGAGTGGTGGGGAAACACCTTGTAAACTATAATAGTAATTATACGAAATTATTTCAAATTACCTCCTCGATGTATCTCCACTTTGACGAAGTGAGGGGGCTTTCGTACTAAGAGAGATACCCCCATTTGGTAAAATACAAAATTTTCAGATGCTGTTATGAATAATGCAATTATGATGGTAGATGATATAGAACTAAACTTATACATGACTAGAATGAAATGGTTAGGGAAGGTTAAAAAGGATAGAACCGGCGGCAACACTGGGACGGTTGGCAACGATGAGGGGTTCGTGTTGACGTCAGGGGAGCAGAGAAATACGGCGCAGTACGCACGGAGACTACGCAGGTGGGGTTGTTTGGGGACAACGGCGTCTTGTATTCGAGCGACTTTAATTAAAATACTTTATATAAAAATTTCTATTTACTTTTAATAATCCTTACATTTCAGAAGTGGAATAAGCTCACGGAACATTAAGGCGATTTACAGTATGTGGGTTGGCGTAAGTTCAGACCGGGAAGACATCTTAAACCTTGCGGCGAGCGAAGTTGAGATGGATACGGCTTCTTCAGGCGAATCTCAAGTCCGGCCCTAAACCAAATGCTCAACTGCCGGACTGTGCCGGAACTATCATTAGGTAGTTGCTAGATGGCGGCCTAGCATAGCATATGAAGGGGTCAGGGGAAAAACAGTATAACTCCATTTTTTTCGAATTTTAGATTTTAACGCTATCTAGTAGATTTAGAAGAGACGAATCGAA
>NW_019393660.1:0-946 GCF_000648675.2 Cimex lectularius
TATATATATATATATATATACAGGGTGTCCTCCTGTATAATTTCTCTACAAAAAACGTAAAGCTTTGGAACTAGACTAAGAAATATTAAACAAATATTTTTTGGTTTTGTGTCAGTCTTCAAGAGAAATTCAGCCGGGTCTTCTAAAAAAGATAACTGAATATATACACTCATAAATTTTTCAAACATATATATATATGTACATATATATATACATAATTTTTGTATATGTATATACACACACTCACAAATTTCTCTTGAACCAATGACGCTATCAAAAAAACAAGTATTTTTTGTAAAATACTTTTTTGTAAAAAAATACTTGTTTTTGTATATATACTGGTGTCCTTATTAGAAGGCCCGGCTGAATTTCTCTTTGACCAATGATAAAAAAACAAAAACTTTTCTAATATTTTAGAATAGAAATATAATAGAATAATAGAAAACGAAGAAAAATTGTCTATCCACAGATGAGTGCAGCAGCTCCTATTTCACTTGAAAAACTTATAATGGACCACTTCCTATCAAGCGTGCTAAATTGAATGATTTACTTCACCTAAGACGTTCCTCAGCAACCAGGACGCAAAAATATTTTACGAATCGTATGTGTGTGTATAATGTACGGAAAGTGAATGTGAAAATGTTGAAGAAGAGGACATTAGAATTTATTGATGATCCCCCATTAACGCTTGATTTTTTTCGGAAAAAACGATCAACGTCCATCTCATTTTTACAATAACCGAAATATTAGCGTGGGAGTTATTATTTTCAAAGAATTTTGCAGTTGCATTTCATTACTAAATAGTATTGTGTCACGATTATATAGCAAAATATTTATACGTATGTATCTCAAACCCTTTAAGCAGACTGTAAGCTTTAAATTTTGAATTGCGGAGAACTTCTGAAAATTGACTTTGATCGTTTTTAGCCATAACATTCATATATAT
>NW_019393661.1:0-945 GCF_000648675.2 Cimex lectularius
AGCTATGTTACTTATATACTTGTTTGAAAAAGGGGTATTAGTGGAATTTATTTTATTTAATTTTACCCTAACATTACAAATATTGGTAGCAGAGCATCTGACCATTCAATTAGTCGGAGTGTTACGATTTACTGCCGATTATAAAATAATTAATTAACGATGGGAAAAAAGTTACACACAAAGATCACCGATAAATACTCCGTCGCAAACAAAATTTATACAAGAATAAAAAGAAAAATGGACACAAAAAATTATACATAATTGATAGAAATTATATTAAATACATTGCAAATAACACGGGATAATGATATAATGAAAAAATTGATTTTTTTCATTATATCATTTCAAACAAGAATTTAGTATGAAAGGTAATAAAGAATGATTCACATTTAATAGGGTCCACTTTTCTAACAATTACACAGAATACATGTCTTGATTTGAGCTAATTAGATCATGGAGAATCAGGTTCACAACAGGTTTCCACAAGTGTAACTTCTGATACTGAATCCATAGATTTTAAAAATTAATCGAAATGCCATAAAAAATCAAAGTACATCTCATACACATTAGAACATAAATCTCAACACCTGCCTCATTTTCATTTGTACAACCTACAATCAATAATAAATTTTTTGTTAAAACGAACCAATTGCAAGAAGAAATAAAACGCAATTTAAATCAATATTGTCCATACTATTAGAGAGAGAAAATAAATTATCGGCTAATTTCATATGCCCTAATATTATACTTGAAATGTTGAACTTTTGGACAACTGTATTGTAAGATAGAACTTACTAGAAAAATCATACATGATGGGCCACGACCTCTCACAATGCCAACAAATGTTCAACAAGTGGCAGATTGTTGATAAAACTCGCTCTTTTATTAAAATAAGAAATTGTCAAATCGGTTTGTGTGTGTTGTACAACAGGGTTTTTCACGAAA
>NW_019393662.1:0-955 GCF_000648675.2 Cimex lectularius
AAATCTTGACTTGACCATTTCCTTTTGAACTTTAGACGAGGTTCTCTATTAGAAAAAAATCATTTAATGAAATGAAAAGTTTATTAAAGTAATTAACAAGCTATATTTGTCTTTTGAACATAAAATTCGTACTGCTCGTAATATACCAAAAGCAATATAGCGTAATTCAATCGAATAGAGTTTCTGGCTTTAATACTAGCAAAAGTCATGCTATTTTGGAATCAAAACTTTTAAAATTCAATATTATAATTAAAAAATTTTCTGGAAGTCATTGAACAATAAAAATATTTAAGAAATAGTCAGCTTCTCCTCGTAACCCTTACAAGAAGGTCTTATTCAACCCGCTCCCATCTAGTTTGCGGGATTATTTTACAAAATATTTCAACATACACCAAAACAAAAAAAATCTCAAAAATAATCCAAACAAAATTCTTTCTGCTGATAAAACAAAACAAACAGTAGCAAAGAATACGATGAAAAAATTAATAAAATTATCAATGGCACAAACATATACAGCGCAATAAAATCATTCCCTACCCCTTCTCTCATCAAACAGAAAAACAGAATCCTTCAAGAAAGACTTAAATAAAAAGAAATTGACATATACACCTACAAATCACTTCGAAACAATTCACAAAGACCCCGAAACTATACGGATCTAACAACACAAATCAACCGCACCTTTTGAATTATCCCTCCTTTTTGAAAAATGGTCAAAAACATCGGAATGCCATTTTTTGTAGAATGAATTTAACTAACAATTTATTACATGGTTGTGCTCATAAAATTTAACTAACAATTTATTACATGGTTTTGCTCATAAAATTTAACTAAAATTTATTACATGGTTTTGTTCATAAAATTTAACTAACAATTTATTACATGGTTTTGTTCATAAAATTTAACTAATAATTTATTACATGGTTTTTCTCACAAAATTACACAATTTTCATCG
>NW_019393663.1:0-944 GCF_000648675.2 Cimex lectularius
ATAGTTCAATTTTTTTAAAGTCTAATTTTAAGATGTCTTAATTTAGTGGTTTAATTAGTGAGTGTAGTTAGTGAGTGAACGAGCGGCTTACCGCACGAGTGTGTGGATTTGTGAATGGGTTGGTTAGTGACCTCACCTTAGAAAAAAGAAAATATTTGAAAAGCGACGGATAAAAAAAGTTGAGTCTACTTTTAAGTTAGCTTAATTTAGTGGTTTAATTAGCGAGTGTAGTTAGTGAGTGAACGAGCGGCTTACCGCACGAGTGTGTGGATTTGTGAGTGGGTTGGTTAAAATTAAACCTAAAAAAATTTAACTATCGCTTTTCAAACATTTTCTTTTTTCTAAGGTTAGGTCACTAACCAAACCACTCACAAATCCACACACTCGTGCGCTAAGACGCTCGTTCACTCACTAACTAAACCAATAAATTGAGCCATCTTAAAATCAGACTTAAAAAAAAATTTGACTCGCTTTTCAAACATTTTCTTTTTTCTAAGGTTAGGTCACTAACCAACCCACTCACAAATCCACACACTCATGCTGTTAGCCGCTCGTTCAGTCACTAACCACACTCACTAACTAAACCACTAAATTACGCCATCTTAAAATTAGACACAAAAAAATTGTTAATTGTCGCTTCTCAAACGTTTTCTTTTTTTCTAAGGTTAGGTCTTAAGGTTCTTAATTTAGTGGTTTAGTTAGTGAGTGTGGTTAGTGATTGAACGAGCGGCTACAGCATGAGTGTGTGGATCTGTGAGTGGGATGGTTAGTGACCTAACCTTAGAAAAAAGAAAATGTTTGAAAAGAGACAGTCAAATTTTTTTTAAGTCTAATTTTAAGATGTGTTAGTTTAGTGGTTTAGTTAGTGAGTGAATGAGCGGCTTACCGAATGAGTGGGTTGGTTAGTGAGTGCGTTAATGGGAGTTGGATTTTTGAGTGAGTTG
>NW_019393664.1:0-3323 GCF_000648675.2 Cimex lectularius
AGTTTTACTTATAATTTGAAGATTGATTATTCAAGATTGATTATAAGGTGTTGAAGGATTTTCGTTTTGATGAAATAAATTTCAGTTAGAAATTTGTTTAAAAGTGATGAAGTAGTGTATTTTTAATTTTTTGAGCACCCATTTGAACATTTATAGAAAAATTACAATTAATTAAGGTTTTCAGTTGCTTGATACGCCGCTGCTCTACCACTTGAGCTATCGTGACCTCGATCCACTCGGACATCAACTTCCCATCTCAACCACACCTTTTTTGAATTTTCCCTCCTTTTTGCCATTTTTGTAATATATTAATTGGTCAAGCGGACCACGAAACTAGTGAATTGAATAAGTTTAAAATTAAGTATACCTAAAGCCTCTATTAAAGCCCTCCGTGGCCATTTCATTTGTCGCCGAGAATCAAATTGATTACACGACATTTGAAAAATGGCAAAAAGGAGTGGTTGAGATGGGAAGTTGATGTCGGAGTGGATCGAGATCAAGTTAGCTCAAGCGGCGTATCAAGCCGGAGATCGCGGGTTCGAATCCCGCTCGTTCCATTGACTTTTTATCTCAAATTAATAAAACCTTAATTAATTGAAAAATGTTAATTGGTCAAGCGGACCACGAAAATAGTGAATTTATAGAAATTTAGTCACGACTAACTATATTGTGACGAAATTAGTCATGCCTCGTATTTACTTACTAGTCATGACTAATTTAGCCATCAATCACATACGGTGACTAATGACTAAAATAGACTAACGGTCTGATCAATCATTAATCATTAGATATGACTATTTTTTGCCCAACACTGAATAAAACACAGTTAAAATCTTTCACTTGTATTTACAATTGGATTTTGTGGAGTCAATAAATGGTTACAATTTTTAAGTTGAACCATATTAAAGGTTCAAATTTGGTTGGGTTATGGTTAAGTGATACAGATTCATACATTGTAGGAAGATCGATGAAGATTATGTGGCCAGGGTGCTTACATTCCCAGAACAACTGTCCGTAGATTTTTCATCGCTACCAAGATACTGTAGGTCACTCAAGAAGGCATGAATCAGGTCGTCATCGTGTCACATATCAAAGATAGTTTTATTGTTTCGAATGTACTCCGTAATCGACCTTCTGCCGATACTGATCTCAAGCAACGACTTCAAAAAGTTAGAAATGTTAATGTCAGTTTAGCCAGGATAACATTCGCGCTAATAAATTACATTCACACTACCCTGTAATTAAGGGGTAATTGGGGATAACCCTACATTCACGCAAATAGATACATTCGTTCCAATAAATAACACAGCACATACATACAAGGTATAAAGGTACAATTAAAAATATTTATGACCCTCAGATATTGGATCATTGTTTTGCGTCTGCTGCCGTGCCGTGGTATTTGTTTCTTTGAAGTCCGTTAAAAAGTACTCTACCGTGATAAGTCCTCCAAACAACTGGCACCTACGTGAGAAGGTGTTCGCGTTTGATCTTGGTATGACCTTTATACTTTTTTGAAAAGTGAGTGACGCATAGAAATAGATACCCGGTATAGAACATGTGTGCGCGTATAACTGTAATAGCGATTTCCCGACAGTTTTTTCAAATCACCAAAGATTGACTATTATTTTACGCCATGCCTTCCTCCTTCGTACGACGGCAACAAAGTATATTTTTCTGAAATATACCCATTAATTGCACCCTTTCAAGCATGATAAATCGCATTTGTGGCAATAGTTTTTGCTCTTTGAATCGTGCAATTGGCTCATAGATTAAAGCCGGGCGAGGCAACGATAATAATGAAAGGTATCCGCCTTGTTGTTGGCTAAAAAGAAAGAAAAAAACCCGCCCATGTATTGCGTGATGATCGTTATCTCTAATACTTTCACAAATAGGTTAAGAGATTTATATACGTGGAACAGAGGAAAAAGAGTAGAAACGGGTCTAGCCCGAATAGCCAGCTTGGAAGAAAAACTGATATCGGCCACTGCCGAAATTGCTCGTTTTAGATATAAACATCCCGTAATGGAGATGTGGCAGGTTCGGGAAAAGGAGGAAGGATATCCCCATTACACAAATTGTCCTAGATACATAGTCTGATTACTCCCTTAAAATTCACCTGTCTAGTGATATTTATTATAACATAGTTTTTAAAAAAATTAACATTATCATATATCCTGCTAACCCTACCTTCTTGTAAAAGGCAGGTTGCTGATTGACGATGCAAAAGGCTAACAGATAGATGAAGAAAACAAGACGGAATTAAAATTTATTCCTCATAACGAAAAGGATTCTAAGGTGATAATTATTGTTTACAACCAGTAGTTTAAACGGTAGAGGCTTTTATTCATTTCGAAGCATTAGAATTTACAAGCCCACATCTCTTGCACGCCTCTGCAAGATTCAATTACAAAGAAATGAAACTAAACNAGAGAGAGAGAGAGAGAGAGAGAGAGAGAAAGAAAGAGAGAGGGAGAGAGAGAGTGAGAGAGAATGTGTGATTACCAGCCATTAGGACCCAGAAATATAGAAACTCCCAACTTCGTACCCCAAGCTGTCGTTTAATTTATAAACATCTTCAGGGCCTAATAAGAAAAAACATAACTACAGTCGAATTAATAATTCAAGGTATTTTCTACTTTGAGTTAGTTTACAGTTTCTTTATCAGGTACATATGTAGTTGATAAATCCTTGATTATATATAAATACCATATAATAAAATATAATAAATACAAAAACAATAATTAACATATCAAAAATACTAAAAGTAATAGCTAAATTATTTTTCACCAATGTGGTTAATATAATAAATAAAATAGCGGACAACCTTAGGAAATGATCACCTTCCAGCGGAGAAAGTACAACTGGATAATAACTATTATTTGTAGATCGTGAGATGCGCTCTGGTGTGGCGTCGGTTTCAGAAAAACATTTTCTTTATCGTGCCGATTTCGATCTTTATTGAGATCATCTTCTGGGTCTGGGATTTAAAAACATTGTTTAAATTATACAAATACATGTAGGATGTGGAAAACAGTGAATTTATACAATGCAAAAAAATATTTTTTTTATATTCAATCAAAGTATTTTTACCCACATAATACAATGAAATCGAAATATTGGCACGATAAAGAAAATGTTCTTCTGAAACCTATGTCTCACCAGACCGCATCTCACGATTCCGAATAATCAATTCAAATAATGATTTTTTAAAAATATATGTACATGTTTGTAATTTGTATGTCTCACATGGCTTCTTAGATTAATTGTATTATTGTAGAATTGTAAATGAATACAGCCAAACCAATATAATATCCATGCCA
>NW_019393665.1:0-940 GCF_000648675.2 Cimex lectularius
AATGATCTAAGTACTAAATCATTACCCCCGAAGAGTAAATTTCACAGTTGGGTCCTATTTTCCGTTGAGTCGGTTGATCCAGAATCTCTCGGACAGTTAATATTGAAATGAGAGGACTAATTTCTTCCCATGACAGTTAACGATAATCCCACTTTCTTTTTTCTTCCCAAGCAAGATTTAAAAGAGAAAAAAAAACGGTCAAACTGAAAAGTGTAGTGAAAGACCTCGACCGTTGGCCAAACTATTATTATTCTGAAGTAGCAACGGATTTTTATCATCCCTTATTCACAAGTTGCGCCCCCGTGACTTGATAATAAACGAAATGTCCGTTGAAACTATGCACAAACCAGATCTAGGCCCTAGGTTATACTAGTGGAATAGTTGTAGTTCACACGGGGGTGCGTGGGGGTGGGTATTGACACAGGTGGAAGGAGGGCTGGTTTCCATGCCAGCGGCGAACCTCCCCCAAGGTCACCAGACACCCTCCCAGACACTCCCTGCCTAACCCTCCCACCACAAAGTCTTAGAACATGTGTAACAGCCCACGACCTTGCACCCACCCTTCACGCACACACTCCCTAACACAATTATAATACACACTCCTAACCTTATTTTCAAGTTCACCCTCTCCCTTTTAGTCCTTAACCGGGTTATTTGAGATCGTACTTTTGTATTGTACTTTTTTGTTGATTTTCACGTTACGTTTTCAATCTACTTAACAATGTGGATATACTCCCAACAACATTATTTTATTCTTAAGCTTTATATATTTTCGCGATTTTTACTTAAAAAGTCCTGACCTTTTGAATCTATAACTCATTCTACCGGACTTTGCTGTAAAATTAAACACGTTCTTACAGACATCGAAATTATTCATATTTGTTAACCCTTTAAATTGCTAATTTTAGTTTTGTAATTCTTATTAAGGATATTCTTCGAA
>NW_019393666.1:0-1033 GCF_000648675.2 Cimex lectularius
TAGCCGAAGATCGTGGGTTCGAATCCCGCTCGTGCCATTGACTTTTTTATCTCAACTAAAAACCTTAATTAATTGTTTTTAGTTGAGATAAGAAGTCAGTGTCGCGAGCGGGAATCGAACCCACGATCTTCGGCTAGATACGCCGCTACTCTACCGCTTGAGCTATCGTGACTTCGATCCATTCGGACACTAAATTCCCCTCCCAACCCTACCTTTTGAATTTTACCTCCTTTTTGCCATTTTTCGGCGTATCTAGCCGAAGATCGTGGGTTCGAATCCCGCTCGTGCCATTGACTTTTTTATCTCAACCAAAAAACCTTAATTAATTTTAATAAACAATATTGATTTGAGCGAATTAAAACTCTATCAACAGTTCTGAAATTAGAACTTTTCAAATGTCGTGTAATCAATTTGATTCTCGGCGACAAATGAAATGGCCACGGAGAGCTTTTAGTGAAGATATACTTCATTTAACTTATTAAATTCACTAGTTTTCGTGGTACGCTAGACCAATTAATATTTTTCAATAAATTAAGGTTTTTAGTTGAGATAAGAAGTCAGTGTCGCGAGCGGGAATCGAACCCACGACCTTCGGCTAGATACGCCGGTGCTCTATCACTTGAGCTACGTGACTTCGATCCACTCGGATCCCGCTCGTGGTAGAGTAGCGGCGTATCTACCCGAAGGTCGTGGGTTCGAATCCCGCTCGTGACACTAACTTTTTTATCTCAACTAAAAACCTTAATTAATTGAAAAATTATTATATACATGACAATTATTTACGATTTTTAGTTGAGATGAAAAAAAGTTGTCATGTATTAATTGGTCAAGCGGACCACGAAAATAGTGAATTAATTATTATATACGCTGAATTTGTCGTTTGAGACATTTGTACATACCTCCCAATACGGTGGAAATATTCCGTTATTACCTGTTACTGTCCTTCCTTACCTAGGCAAAATCCTTGAAAAGCTTCTAAAATGTTTTATTTCAATGCCTGAAACTGCTAATATCCTATCTCAACACAGGTTGA
>NW_019393667.1:0-3564 GCF_000648675.2 Cimex lectularius
ACTGCATCAGCAGTGTCCCGCACGCCTCTAGATTCCTCATTCCGTTTTATTTCATTTAGGCCCTTAAGATAGGCATTTTCAGTAGCTGTTTTTTGCAGCATTGCTACTAGCCTATCAGTCTGCGCTATAATAAACGCGGCCGCAGGCTTTGAGCATTTATTTGCTGGTTCAATTACATATTGGGCGATCCGCCCTCTTATTTTATTGGCCGTTGATACAATCTCGTGATGTCCAAGGTTTTCATCGGTTTCCGAGTCCGTTCCACGTCTTGCCGTTTGCCGCGTCCTTTTTCTGTTCACGTGGCTAGAATACTCGCTGTCGCTCCGCAGGCTTTCGCAGGTCGAGTCGTCACTATGCACGTAATCGTGTAAGGTCTTGACGGCCTGCGAATATAGAGGCGGCTTGGCCGCCTGCATACTAGGGCCAGGAGCTTGGGCCAGCTCACGCTCGTGTTGCGTCTGCAGCGGCGGCGTGCGTTTTATGTTCGACCGCCAAGCGAATGGGTCTGCAATATCAGTCGGCGTGCCGGTTGAAGGGACCGCCTTTTTTGTCGCAGAGCCGAGGCAAGCGGGTTCCGCTGGCCGGGTCTTCAAGTCGCCGTCATGGGCCCTAGCAGATGATCTCAGCCTTATAGCGCCTGCTCGGGCAGGCTTAGGCGATTCCGCCGGTTTTGTCGATTTTACTGGCAGTTTCCCCGGGCTCTTCGAGGCCATATTACCAGAAAAGGCAAACCCGCACTACGTATGTGTCTTAAAGGCTCAAACTGTTTTTGCCCCTTCAATGTAAGGGGATAGGCAGACCCGCAATACCGACGTGTAATGCGGGTTTAGTATAACCACTAAGTACTTGACTAAGTTCCAAGTCCCTAGGGTAAGCACTAAGCACCCTGTAGTCAATTGAAGTTGTAAGGTTCCCGAGCCTGGATCAAATTCCACGCGCGATAGTTCGTAAAGAAGAAGAGTAGAAGATTATTTAGACCCGGGCAGAGAAAGGAATTCTACGAATAAAAAGGGGGTCAGTCGGTCGCTCTATAACAATCTCGAATGGACTCGAAAGTTCTACGCCGAGGGCCAAACGCGTGGGGAAGGGACTTCCAGGGAAAACACGGGACCGGCCGCCGGGCCNTACAGAGATGTCGACATTAATGTTAGATCGATCGCGGAGCTGCCCTGTAGGGCAGAGTAAGTGACTGGGGATTCCTCACTATTCAACAACATCAACCCGTTGTCGTTGACAAAATCTAGGATTGTTTCCCCTCTCCGATCGCAGTTCGCGTCCCCCCAGGCAGGATGGTGGGCGTTGAAATCTCCTCCTATTATGACACATCGATCCCTGTATTTATGGACGAGTTGCTGCAGCTTAGTAACATCGTGTGCGATGTCCCTTCTCCTGTCACAGTAGACCGACCCGACGACAATCTCCTCTTCTTTCCAGCGTACCAGGCAGCACGCCAAGTCATCATCGGACTCCGGTAGCAAGACGATCTTGATACTTTTATTAAGCACGTAGACCGCCGCTCTAGGTCGCGCTGTCCTGTTAGCTTTGACAACTCTGGCCTTCAGTCCCATGGCTCTGTCTATTCCAAGCTTCCATGGTTCCTGAGCCAGGAAGAGGTCAATCCTCTCTCGTTCGGCTATGATGCGGGCTTCAGCATGAACAGTCTGGGAGCTGTGACAGTTCAGCTGCGCGAGTTTTAACAACGGTGTGGGAGTATGTGGCGGGATAATCATACTTCCATTTGGACAAGGGTCTGCGGTGATGATTCATAATCAGTGGCGCACATCACGCCAGCCACCGCTCTGATCTGTGCTTCACAATACTGTGAGCCTACGCGATGATTGTGGGCTTTGCCTATACGTAGGCAGTTCACGCATTTTAGGTTTTTGCTGCTGCATTTGCGGGTGTCGTGGCTATCAGCGCAGATCCCGCAAGTGGGACTTTTCTTGGAGCATGCCGATGCCACATTTCCATACGCCTGGCAGTTGTAACATCTGGTAACTCCCAGATACTCCCTAACTGCACATGTCTGGTAGTCGAGGTTAACCCGACCCCGACCGATGGCAGATTTTAGCGTCTGTGGGTCGACCTCGACGACCCAAGACACGAATTGGGCGTCTTTTCTACTAGCCCCACCGTATCTCACTGTGAAGAGGGGTCGGACGTTTTCTTTAGTCCATACTCCCTCATCACTATTGTTTTCGACTAGTTGAGTCGCGATTTCTTCCGGCTTATCCTCCTTCGGTACTCTCAGTACCAGGAGTCGAGGACTTCTCTTCCCTACTCCGCGGGCCCTCAGACCAGACTGGCCAAGGGCGACGTTTTCAAGGATGGCCTTACAGTCATCCTTAGTGGCGGCTTTAATTGCCACGCCACCCTTTGCGGTGACTCTTATATCTTCAATCCTAATCTTCGTCGACCTGGGATTGATGGCCAGCTTGGCACGTTTAAGTACCTCAGCTTGTTCCCTCTCCCCTATGGGGTCAACGAAGACCATCCGCCCCCGATCCTCCGTGGCTTTGGCCATGTTCTTCTGTAAGGAAGTCTTGTAGTCCACTTTCTGAGTCGGGACTACCGTTGACCGAGGTGTCGAGCGTTTCTTGACCACCTGGGCCCATGTGCCTTCAACAGATTGGTCCGTATCGGCCACAGGCTCAGGTGCGGTAGAAGGTGTACTTTGCACTCTCTTATCTCCTATTTTCTTGGGCTGTTTACAGACCGGGGCCGTTTTATTGGGCTGGCTGGCACGGCCGCTCTTCTCACTTCGGACCGTTTCGGCCGGAGAGCATCTTTTATCCCGGCTTTGCTGCATTTCCTGCCTGATAGCCGGGATCAACGCTTTAATAACGGCTTCCGCCGTGGAGGTCTGAAATTGGCCACCAGTCCCCTGTGCCGCAGCCAAAGATGCCGCAATTCCAGCGTTCTCGTGGGTCAACTCACCAATCAGGCCCACAAGCCGATCGACGACCTCCATGGTATGTTTTGTCACTGTTTTTGGGCATTTATTAGCCGGTTCAATGAGATACTGTCCTAAACTCATCCTGAGGTTGTTAGCCTCAATGATGGGGGCAGCATCTTTCGCCTCGACGTCACTATCAGTGGAGTCTCTGGTTCTCTTCCTCTTTACCAGAAGAGTCCCATTACGGCAAGGAATATTTTCCGCTATCATTTCCTTATCGACCGCGCGCGCAGGGGTGCTGTCAACGGCGAGGATGGATAGCTGATCTGGAGGGATGGAGGGCATCTTCGTGCCCTCAATTGTCTTCCGGGATTTGTCCGGAGATTCGGTGCTAGCGGACGGGCAGGTCTTGGGCGTCTTTGCACCTAACTCCGGGGACTTCTCTTTGGGTAACAATTTCCTCAGCATAATGGAGGAATAGATATTCGGCAAATACACAAATTTGCCCCTTCAACCGAAGGGTTAGGCAAACCCGCAATACGCGCGTGTATTGCGGGTTTAGTATACCCTCTGGTGCTTGACGAAGTTTCAAGCCCCTAAGTCCTTCGGTTATCGAGATACGACTATTTAAAGTCTCGGGGATATTTATTGTATCACGCGGGGAATGT
>NW_019393668.1:0-934 GCF_000648675.2 Cimex lectularius
AAAAAAAAGCGATCCAGAGAACTCAACCTACCCCCTCTCCTAAACACCATGATTTTCGACTTCTCTAAATTAACTATGAAGTTCCACTGTTCGCAGTAATGTTCAAATAGTTTGATATTTCTTTTTAAGCCAGTTGCACTATCCGATAGGATAAGTATATCGTCCGCATACATTAATATTTTAATTGACGTATTACCTATACGGATTCTACATTCCAGGACATGGACGGCACACCGAAACTCGCATAACCCACCAAAGTTCATTATAGGTAAAATAAATTTGGTGAGTGCGAACGGTGAGCCACGAAAAATAACTAATTCATTTCACTTGGTTGGTTCCTTAAAAATAGCGGTTTTCCCGTCTCTAGGTTCCATAATCAATAGCCATTAAAACTTAATGTTTTCCTATACGCTAAGTTTAAAAATATTTAAGAGGTATCGTGTCTTTTTATTATACAACAAGCAGGGCTTTAGCCGGTTCACAAAATCTTTCAATATATCAATAATTTCACAGTTTATTCACGACCAAACGTCATGCCTAGGCTTTAAAACAATTTTAATAACTTTTTAACTTGGCTGAAATTGACTGTTTAATTGCTTTTTAAAAAATCTGCCAGAGATCGTTGATTAAACAATCAAAAACGAAAAAATACACAATAAAATAAAATAAAATAAAAGTTATAGCCTACGCAATAAAAAGAAAAAAAGGAGAAACAACAACTGCCAAAATACGAAAGAGAACAAAAAAAAAAACAGGTTATACAAAAGAAATCAAAAATTAAACTCATTAATTAATTCATATCTGTAATTCCTATCCTAGCGTATCGAATTAAGGGCCGTGAATTTGAGCCACTCAAAAACCGTAACAGGTCAACCCTGGGGAGAGTGAAACATCCGAGATGCAACAACCGAATCTCACCCAGGGTTGAGCACTC
>NW_019393669.1:0-945 GCF_000648675.2 Cimex lectularius
GTGTTATCGTGAAAAAAAGGGCCAGAAGCGACGGTGGGAATCGAACCCACGACCGCGGCGTCTATGAGCCGAGATCTCTCACGCTAACCACTCGGCTACCGCGGTCCCTCAGGGTGCCGGTGTTTTTGAAAAAAAAAAACCATTTGTATGTCGGGTTCGAATGCAGAGCCGCTGGATTCGAACCCGGGACCTTTACCTTACAGTGATGAGCGTCGTGTCAAAGACTGTACCTTGCAGCCACCGACGCCCCTCAGCGGCGTATTTAGCCGAAGGACGTGGGTTCGAATCCCACTTGTGACACTGACTTTTTTATCTCAACCAATACCTTAAATACAGATTAATTAATTGAAAGATATTATTTGGTTGAAGGTAGAGGTGACCTGAAATATCTCGAATATAATTTTCATAGAACAATAGAAACTTTTTTGTCCACGTATATAGGATAATGATTTGAAGTATTTACTTCTGTTCACTGATACCCTGTATAATAAACAATAAATCAATCTATAATCTACACATTATCGATTGCAATGTCTCCCTGTCTTAGGGAAATTGCATATTTTGATTCATATTTTAGAATAATTTGATGTTGCTTGAGGATAAACTGAGGTTTTAATCAAGTGACAGCTCATTATCCAATTAACATGCACCCGTGATGCTTGAGAACACGTGGTGCTGCATGACCCCCTTTTTTGGGAGCTGTTGAAAGGGTCAGTGTTTAAAAGCCCCTGATTATCCCGATTAACTTATCACCGTCAAGTGGTGGACTTAATTTTGAAATGTATTAAAAAATGAACTTACACCAAAATCATCTTGATTTTATACATATCAAAACGTGAAATGATGCGAAATATGCAAAAATTGTACTTGATCAGATTTATTTTCTTTTTCTTTTACTAATTGACACAATTTTTATGTTATTTGTAATGTTTATTATTATGTCTC
>NW_019393670.1:0-1000 GCF_000648675.2 Cimex lectularius
TGGCACGAGCGGGATTCGAACCCACGATCTTCGGCTTGATACGCCGCTGCTCTACCACTTGAGCTATCGTGACCTCCATCCACTCGGACACCAACTTCCCATCTCAACAGCACCTTTTGAATTTTCCCTCCTTTTTGCCATGCGTATCAAGCCGTTCGTGGGTTCGAATCCCGCTCGTGCCATTGAATTTTTTATCTCAGCTAAAAACCTTAATTAATTGTAATATATTAATTGGTCAATCGGACCACGAAATTAGTGAATTTAAGTAAACAATTAAGTTGACATACTGGGAACCGACTACTTTAAGTACAGTAACGTTAAGTTCCAAGTGTTCGCACCCATCACCTTTATCGACGAAGTCAGGAAAAGTCTTTTTCGAAGTAAAACTATTTTTCACCAACAGTAGTAGTTTTACAGAATCTAACTTCGAAATGTATCTTCAGATCATGAACTTAATTAGGCTTAATTATTTATTTTGTTTGTTCTAAAATGATAATGATGTCTAGAATCCTTAAGTAAACAATTAAGCACATCTAAAAAATAATGATTTTTTGTTTGACTGAGATTTTTCGGTCCTATTTAATTTCAAAATGAGTATGTACGAAACTAATGAATTTAATAAGTTAAAATGAAGTATACTTCACTAAGGTTCTCCGTGGCCATTTCATTTGTCGCCGAGAATCAAATAGATTACAAGACATTTGAAAAATGGCAAAAAGGAGGGAAAATTCAAAAGGAGTTGAGATGGGAAGTAGTATCCGAGTGGATCGAAGTCACGATAGCTCAAGTGGTAGAGCAGCGACGCATCTAGCCGAAGATGGTGGGTTCGAATCCCGCTCGAGACACTGACTTTTTTATCTCAACTAAAAACCTTAAGTAATTGAAAATATAAGTTTAGATTTAAAAAATATTAATCAAGCGATGTCTCTAGCATTCATGCTGCTTCGTCTATTATTTTTAGTGGAAATTATAAGGCATACTTGAGGGTTTTTAGTATATA
>NW_019393672.1:0-1011 GCF_000648675.2 Cimex lectularius
AGAAATCGTGAGATGCGGTCTGGTGTGATGGAGGTTTCAGAAAAACATTTTCTTTATCGTGCCAACGTTTCGATCTTTCGAAACTGAAGATGATCTCAATAAAGTTCGAAACGTTGGCACGATAAAGAAAATGCTTTTATGAAATCTACATCACACCAGACCCCATTTCACGATTTCTGAATAATTAATTATTGTATATAGAACAAGTTTGTTGATAGATGTATTCCTTGTAAACTGTTTGTTGAGAATGTATTTGTAAGCGTGAATGTGTTTGTTTTTAGTACAAGGTCGTCGATGGTTCAATACAGGTCATTTAATTATCGATTTTCAGTTAAATACAGTATCATATTAATGGATTATACGCTTATCGAAATCACATTTTTTAGTGAAAATACTGTGCTCTATACTTCAACATTTATCAATTGTTTTTCAATTAATTAAGGTTTTTAGTTAAGATTAAAAAAAAAATAATAAAAAAAATAATAAATCTTCGGCTAGATACGCCGCTGCTCTACCACTTGAGCTATCGTGACCTCGATCGACTCGGACACTAACTTCCCATTCAACCCCACCTTTGAATTTCCATTTTGCTATTTTTTTCTTTTTTATCTCAACTAGAAACCTTAATTAATTGAAAGGTATTAATTGGTCAAGCGGACCACGAAGCTAGTGAATTTAATAAGTTTATGAAATATACCTTCACTCAAGCTCTCCGTGGCCATTTCATTTGTCGCCCAGAATCAAATAGATTACACCACATTTGAAAAATGGCAAAAAGGAGGGAAAATTCAAAATGTGGGGTTGAGATGGGAAGTTAGTGTCCGAGTGGATCGAAGTCACGATAGGTCAAGCGGTAGAGCAGCGGGGTATCTAGCCGAAGATCGTGGGTACGAATCCCGCTCGTGACACTGACTTGTTTGTCTCAACTAAAAACCTTAATTAATTGAATTGAACCTTTATTAATTGGTCAAGCGGACCACGAAACTAGTAAATTTATAAATTGATCCGACG
>NW_019393673.1:0-961 GCF_000648675.2 Cimex lectularius
ATTAATTGGTCAAACGGACCACGAAAATTAGTGAATAATCATTCATTTTAAAATGTAAGTTATTTTTTTTTCATTATTTCACTAGTTTCGTGGTCCGCTTGACCAATTAATACATGACAATTAATTAAGCCTTTCAGTTGAGATGATAAAAAGTCAATGGCACGAGCGGGATTCGAACCCACGATCTTCGGCTAGATACGTCGCTGCTGTACCACTTGAGCTATCGTGACCTCGATCCACTCGGAGACTAACTTCCCATCTCAACCCCACCTTATGAGTTTTCCCTCCTTTTGCCATTTTTCATCTTTCATTCGATTCCGGCTCGTGCCATTGACTTTTTTTCATCTCAACTAAAAGACTTAATTAATTGTCATTTTTTCATTATTTTTAGTTCGTCAGATTTTACAATTAAGTTTAATGTGTCAAGGATTTTATCAGTAACGTTCCTGTGTCTAGTTTTTTATCACCACGTTTAACATGCTAGGTTTCCTTTTTGCATTAAGTTTAATGTGTCAAGGATTTTATCAGTAACCTTCCCGTGTCTAGTTTTTTATCACCACCAGGATTATGTCATTAAGTTTAATGAGTCAGGTTTTTAAGTTGTCAATATGTTTAATGCGTCAGGGCTTCTTTATCATTAAATTTAATGTGTCACGTTTTTCTTTATTAGTTTTAGCCCGTGGGAATGTTTTATCATTAAGTTTAACGCGACAGGTGTTTTATTATTAGGTTTTGGCGATGTAGTTTATCGACCAGCTACTTCAATGCTCTCAGTTATCGGTCAGTTGACCACAAACCAGATAACAGAGCATTATTACGTTTTGTGCTTCAGATTTCCATATTTTTAAGAAATTACTGCATGGACAGGCAAAAATAAATGACCGGAAACGCTACATTTTTATGTGTTTGGTTCTTAGGCCAACTAAAGTTCACAATTTGGCTAAGGTTTTCGTTTATTTCA
>NW_019393674.1:0-992 GCF_000648675.2 Cimex lectularius
TAACATAAAGTAAAATTACGGCATGGAGGGTCCGTCTGCCGGAGGTCGATTTTCATTTGACTAAATTTTTGGTCGACACAGAGAAAAATGTACAAAAGAAAAAATTAAAAAAAAAATTGATCCATAAATAAATATTACAATTGATAATTTAATTTTTAATAATTACATTAATTACTATAAACAATAATTTTTGTTCTTCGTTTAATTTACAATAATATAGATATATAAATTTCAGCAATTTAGAATGACAAGGCTTTAAAATATTCAAAAATTAAATTCTAATTAGTTATTCAGATATCGTGAGATGAGGTCGGGTGTGATGTAGGTTTCAGAAAAACATTTTCTTTATCGTGCCAACGTTTCGATCATTATTGAGATCATCTTCAGGGCCTGGGATTTACAAACATTGTTTACATTTAACAAATACATTGAGGATGTGGAAAAGTGTATTTATACAATGCAATTTTATATTCAAACGAAGTATTTCTACTCACTCAAAGTGTTTGTCTTCTGTGTAATTGTGCCATCCTTGCGTGTCGTGTTAAAGTCTAATAATAACTCTTGGCGATAGTGCCAGGCGTGGCGCGCATATTTGATTAAATTTTTGTAATCATTAAGCAGTAATTCAATAACCTGTGTCACATTCAATTTAGAAAAATTTAGATGCAGAAGCCGAATCTCCGATAGGATAGTGCATTTCGCAATAAAATGCACTGTCTTCTTTAACCTGGTCATTGCATAATGAACAAATTACATTTTCTCTAGCCCAAAAACTGCACCATTGAGATAAAGGAGGTCCCCTCTGATTTTGAACAACCACCTTAACTCGACCTTTAGACCTGTCCTTAGATAGATTAAACATATTAAAATCATCTTGGTAAAGTTCCTTATAGAATAAAAAGCGCGAGGTTGATGTGACTTGTTCCGTTATTTTTATTTACCTTCAAACTTCATTTTAATTACATCTTTAAACTCTTGAAACATCCTGATTA
>NW_019393675.1:0-928 GCF_000648675.2 Cimex lectularius
AAAGTAATTTATTAGCGTGAATGAATGGTATAAAAAAGCTGTAGAGGAATACAAGTTCCGGGGGAGTAGTGAATGTGACCAGACTTGTCTATATGGGGGGTGAAGGACATAGGCATCTTCCGAGTACCCAGTACCACGACGCCGGACGTGCGATTCCGGGTATTTAGATGCCTTCCTGGTCCTCCATACATTATCCTTGTGTTTCTGAAGAGGGAAACAGAAAATCTTTATATCTTATACGTTTGTGTTTTCTAGTTCTTTTAATAGTAATGGGACAAACTGAGGTACTTTTTAGAGGAACATTAAAAAAATGAAATCTGTTTCTCAAATGATAGAAATGGATAAGAGAAGAAGGAAGAACCATATTCGACGAGCGGTTTTGCCTTAGAACACAACACCCAACGTCAAACCAAATCTGCGGCACCACCAGATTCCTTATTCCGTCACTAGTACAAGGAAGTATATTTAGCTGTTTGCCCAACCTTTCGGTAAAGACGGATTAAAAGTATCCGTTCGTTCACTTTTCTGGTTTGATGTTTTTAAATTTCTTGAATTTTACTGGACTGAAATTTAAACCTAACCAGTATGATGACCTATACCCTTCGGAGTTGATTCTAACCATTGCGTGGCAGTTCTATACAGCAGCGGCACGGATCGCTGTTTCAGTATCTCAGGGCTATAAGAGTTTGTACATACACCTCGAGGAATATTGCGTACTCTGGAGTGAGGGTGTCTCGTCTGGAGAGTGAAAGTAATTCATTACCGTGAATGAAGGGTGTAAACCCGCTGTAGAGGAATACAAGTTCCGGGGTAGTAGTGAATGGGACCAGCCTTGTATATGGGAGGTGAAGGACATAGGCATCTTCCGAGTACCCAGTACCACGACGCCGGACGTGCGAACATTAAAAAAATGAAATCTGTTTCTCAA
>NW_019393676.1:0-937 GCF_000648675.2 Cimex lectularius
GACGTAGGTTTAGAAAAACATTTTCTTTATCGTGCCAACGCTTCGATCTTTATTGAGATCATCTTCAGGGCCTGGATTTTATAAACATTGTTTAAATTATACAAAAACATGTACGATGTGAAAAAATCTTTTATTATTATTATTATTATTATTACACACTGCAGAAGTGACACAGCCTGATGAAAAGTCCACATTTAAGAACATGGAGCTCGGTTTATAATCAATATTTAAATTTTAATTTATAAATCATTAATGATTCCGAATATTTTAGAAAACATAGTATTGGTTTATGGTAATAAAAATATCATATGAATGGTAATTAGTACAAAAATCTCCGACTGACCGTGCGTTATTACAGGGACTACATTAACTTACAGTGAATTAATTTCTAAGTATGAAGTGCGAAAGAAGCTGTTGTCGGAATGTTTATAACAGCAACTAACCGACGTGGCTCAAACGGGTGGCAATTATCGTAATCGCCAATCAGTATTAAATCCATACCACAAATGTTCGTATCGTAATTACCCGAAATTTGCTTCAGTCTATTATCTATTTGAGACATAGTTCTACTCCATAGCCATACTGGCTTCATCAATAATGATAACTTGAACATATTTAAAGAGTGTACGATATTGTTGGGCTACCTCGGCGCAGTGCCCACTGGAGCGATACGATGGTGATGTCGCCCGGTACGACTTTTATCGGCGCAACACTCTCGTGCACACTCGAGCGATACGATAGTGATGCAACATGAAGCCATCTTTAATCGCCCGGTACGACTTTTATCGGCGCAACACTCTCGTGCCCATTGGAGCGATACGATAGTGATGCAACATGAAGCCATCTTTAATCGCCCGGTACGACTTTTATCGGCGCAACACTCTCGTGCCCACTGGAGCGATACGATAGTGATGCAACATGAAGCCATCTTTAATCG
>NW_019393677.1:0-931 GCF_000648675.2 Cimex lectularius
GTAATATTTTTGGATTTTTGAAGTCGAAATTGTATCGGTGTTCAAAATGGTGGGTAGCGAGTGCTGCAGGATTTTGCTTGGGTTTTTTGCAATCATAGATATGTTGCTTTACTCTCTTGTCCAGATATTGGGATGTAAGACCGATGTAGGTTGCCGGACAGTTTAAACAGTTGATCTTGTAGATTACGTCAGATTTATTTGTTATTGGTGTGGGATCTTTAACTTTGGAAAAAAGTGTTTGGATTGTTTTATAATTTTTGAAAGCTATTTTGAAGTTAAATGTAAACAATGTTTGTAAATCCCAGGCCCTGAATATGATCTCAATAAAAGATCTAAACGTTGGCACGATAAAGAAAATGTTTTTCTGAAAACTACATCACACCCGAACGCGATATCTGAATTACTATCGATTAACGGTCACTAATTTCTACACACTTTCCTAATAATAGTTAACTACATAAATATTAAATAATGAAAATGTTAATCTGCAGTATTATATTAAATATATTAATTTAATACGTATTCTTTAAGTTTTATTTTGAATGATTTTATGCTTTTTTTAAACTATGTTTCTGTATTGAGTTAAACATTTTTGAAGCTTTTGTTTTAAATGAATTTCTAAGTGTTTTTGTCTTGTTTTGGTAGATGAATTAAGTAATCAGCTGCTTTGGTAATAATGATATGTACATTGCATTGAAAATTGAAATTTTGGAACATGTAGGAAGGGTTTTTATTTTGTAGTATTTTGTATAAAAAGGTTGCTTTGGAATAGATTTGTAGGTCTTAATTTTTACATTTTTAATATCAAATATTTATCTTATATTCTAGAATCATATTTTAGGTTAAGGATATAACAGATGCACGTATTTTGTGCTACTAGTTCAGATCACTCACGACGACTACGATGTAATGAAGATGTGTCATTACTAAA
>NW_019393678.1:0-992 GCF_000648675.2 Cimex lectularius
TAAAATGATGTGTCAGGATAAATACAGTCGTATTCAAAATTTTGAAGTTGAACTCGGCATGAGGTACCACTCTACAGGGGTATATATATATATATCTGTATGTTGTAAAGAGAATCAAGCCGTGAAATTATTTTTTTACAGGGAAAAAGTTCGATAAGGCGGTTTGTACCGGTCTAAGTGCTATCCTCTGTACAAGTTAACTTATGTGTGGGGATGGCTGTGTTTAGGGCTTTAACCCTACTTAACCCAACAGGCTGGCTCCTTCAACAACCATGATCCACGAACAAAGGACTTGTTCTCAATTATTACATTCATAAAGCAATCAATAGTTTTGATAAAAACAGCAATAATTACCAAAACGAATATACTATTTCATTATATTTTGCATATTATGTATTAATATAATCGAAGATTTTATCATTTTAATCAGTTTTTTGTTATTGTTCAAATGTTTCCCTTTGAAGCGATGTCTGTCTATTCACCATCTCAAATTCGTAGATTATTATTTAATAAAGATAACAAACTTAGTGATTAAAGCAAATAATTAACTTACCATGAACACGTTGTCAGGTACACAACTGTTTCAAATGAATAAAGCTGTTTGATTACGCTTTCCGAGGTAAAAGAGAAATTCCCTAGTCACAATCAGTTTTACTGTCAGGACTTCTATTTGGTTCCATTCCAGCCATCCCATCCTATTTATCCGATTTTCTATTTTTTCTTTTCAACGAGAGAAGGATAATTAATATTCAAAACTGTTTTTATTTGTATAAAAACTTTGGGTAACAAGTATTTGATTGATTTTGCTGTATCGAGGAATCAAAAAAGAAAATAAATTGAGGCCAATCATCAGAATAGAAACAAAAATGCGTTATGTTATGTTTTAATTTATAATTTTTTTATTTATTCAGAAATCGTGAGATGCGGTCTGGTGTGATGTAGGTTTCAGAAAAACATTTTCTTTATCGTGCCAACGTTTCGATCTTTATTGA
>NW_019393679.1:0-921 GCF_000648675.2 Cimex lectularius
TTCCTCTCAAGAATCAGAACATGGGACCCAGAGACTCAAGTTCTCATAATTCTCGTAATTATCATATCAGATGGCATCCCTGCACACTTTATACAAAGAACCAAGTATTTGCACATTTCAATTAGGTGGGACACATCAAGAAACCTTTTTCTGCTTGCAGGACGCATACTCGGGCTTGGGCCCAAGAGTAAGTGTCTGTGTCAAGGCCTATTCTAGGATGACCTTCCTTCTAGGAGTCAAGTCCTCTTGAGGGCCACCTATCAACAGTGTTGCCTCTGCCAATCCGGCCCATTGATGCTGCCACTTTATTTTAATCATGTTTTTTATTGGAGTTTTATCATCAGAGGTTGCAACATCCTGGCCACCTCGCCCCCCCAAACACCAAGCACCAAGAGGGTTCATGTAACCTCATTTTTGAAATTCCCTTTAAAAAATTATACATACACTGACAAGTCTATTTGGGGGTCAATGGGGTACTTGATATTCCGCCATCATTCTTGTACTCTGCACAAACATTCACGCTTATACATACATTCTCAAGATACATTAACATATATCTATTACCAAATTTGATAGACAATAATGACCTGCAATGAAAATAAATTCATATAAAAAAATGCCCCAGTTTCCTCCAAAAACAGGAATATGGGAATTTAGGGAATAGGGAATTGGTTGTACTCGACCTCAATTATCATATCGGATGGCATTTACTACTCGCTGTCTATATGGAGCCAATGAATGACACTCTTTAATTAAGTGAGACATATTGAGCGACTCTTCATGACAGTCTTTGGCCCAAAAGTAATGTCAACCACATATGGCCAATTCTGAGTCAGGTTAGGATGATACAGTGTAGAATCTCTGGGGGTTTTAAGTCCTTCGATACGAGAGGCATTACTTTACTTACTTACTTTTAACCAG
>NW_019393680.1:0-920 GCF_000648675.2 Cimex lectularius
ACTCTCTGTTTGACATGAAACTGTTTGACTTCCTATAGCAACTTTAGAACCTCACTCCTTCAAGTTTATTATCCTGGCCACACTTAATTTGTATCACCGTGACTTGTGAATCCCGAAGCATTTAATAAGCACCCCGGCCGACGAATAATCTAAAGAGTTAACAATCACCTATCTGGTGATTTAAACCTGATAATCCAGTCAATGGAGTTTTTAACGACCCTCTGGATGATTTTAAGGTAAAAATAAATGTTTTGGAATTCGATAATAATTCATGATTGCTTAGACAGAACGAAAGTATTGGTGATATTTGCCATGCAGTAAAGTTGTTTTACTTTTTTATAAATATTGATTTGAACTGTAAATTACAAATAAAAAACAGGAAAATAATAATTTACTTCGAAATAACCCCACTGTGACTGCATATAATTATAAGTAACATCAGTAATTGTCATTCATTTATTTTTTTGTTCATTGGTGTTTTGGTTATTCAGACTTAACGCGAACGGTAAAACAACTTTTATTGCATATATAAAAGTTGTTTTATCGTTTGCGTTAAGTTTTCATAACCAAAACACCAATGAACAAAAAATAAATGAATGACAATTACTGACGTTATCAATAATTATATGCAGTCACAGTGGGGTTATTTCGATGTAAATTAATATTTTCCTAACACAGTAACTGTTTTTTTTATTTGTAATTTACAGTTTAAATCAATATTTATTAAAAAGTATTTAGGCCAACATAATATAATTTAGTATATATATTAACACAGACCCAAAATTTTCTCCTTGTTCTTAGTGTTATTCGATTTTTTTTTGTTTTAATAAAACATCAATTTTATATTAATTATTCCAGGAACTATGTATTAATTATATTTGAAAAGCATGTATCTTAGACAAAAATTATATCTAAAATTT
>NW_019393681.1:0-926 GCF_000648675.2 Cimex lectularius
AAGACTGACTTTTTGACTTCACCTAAAAAACCTTAATTAATTGAAAAAATCTCTTTTAAAAGTTGAATGCCATCTATGTTACTATATTGCAAGTAATTGAGTATTTATGCGAAATTTCCGCTTTTAAAATATATCTAGTGTTTGTGAGTAATCTGGATTTTTGTGTTAGAGATATCAATTCAATTTGATCGAATTACATAATCTTATATTATGTAAAGTAGAAAAAAGATTAAACATTTTTAGAAAATCTTAATTATTCATGAAATTTTATCAATTTAAAAAATCTTACCCAACCTGATAAAAAATCTTTCTGATTCAAAATTAATTATAACGATAATAATAAAAAACTCTTTATTGCTAAATAACACAATTAGTTACGGTGAATACCTTTCTTATTCATGGTCTAGATCATTTCTTAAAATAATCAAATTTGACATTGATAATTGAATGTTAAACACATTAAAAACCAATTGAAATATTTTGAAATTTCTCGTAATCCAATATTAAGCAAATTAGACGTATCGTTTTGTCCATTACTTTAGCTAATTAAAACATCATTCCGTGCTGAAAAATTCCTTTAAAATACATTAGATTTCACTAATTAACCACGGCAACTATCTACAAGAATCATCCTTCAATGTCAAAGTTTTTGATAAAATCAGTAATTTCTATACTGTCAACTGGGATGCTTTTTTTAAAACTTATAATTTCCGTTCAAAAATATAAACTATATCGTTTATATATGTATATATATACAGGGTGAATTGCTACTCGTGCTACAAACTTCTCCAGTAGATTCTTCACCCTAAAATGAACAAAAAAGTTCATATGGTCCATGGTCCGATTCTCAACCATTTCAGAGTAATTTCGCTTTTTATCGATTTTGAAAGATATCACGTCCTGGCGTCGGAAAATCGTGATATCTT
>NW_019393682.1:0-1019 GCF_000648675.2 Cimex lectularius
CGTTGAATTGGGAGTATCACAAGGTACAATCTTAGGCCCAATTTGTTTCTTTATATACTAATGATTTTTTGAAAATTTAATTCTCCGGAAAAATATTTAGTTATGCAGAAGATACTTGTATCATTTTCTCAAGTCATAATTCAATTAACTTAACTGAAACTATAAACAATGATATGAAAGTGAGTAATTTTTGGTTAAACTCATACTTTCTACTTTTAAACAAAAAAAACTTAATGTATTACACTTTTCATTTAAATATACATATATATAATGTGTTGTGATTAGTGACCGTTAATCGATAATTATTCAGAAATCGTGAGATGCGGTCTGGTGTGATGTAGGTTTCAGAAAATCATTTTCTTTATCGTGCCAACGTTTCGATCTCGGGCACTCTCAACACGACACGCAAGAATGGCACAATTACACAGAAGACAAATACTTTGAGCCCTGAAGATGGTCTCAATAAAGATCGAAACGTTGGCACGATAAAGAAAATGATTTTCTGAAACCTACATCACACCAGACCGCATCTCACGATTTCTGAATAATTATATATATAATTAAATTCGCTATTTTTCGTGGTCCGCTAGACCAATTAATACCATTCAATTAATTAAGGTTTTTTTAAGTTGAGATAAAAAAGTCAGTGTCACGAGCGGAATTCAAATCTCAATAGTTAAGTTTTTATCTCAACTTAAAAAAACCTTAATTAATTGAATGATATTAATTGGTCAAGCGGACCACGAAAAAATAGCGAATTTAATGAATTAAAATGAAGTATACTTCACTAAAGCTCTCCGTGGCCATTTCACTTGTCGCCGAGCATCAAATCGATTACACGACATTTGAAAAATGGCAAAAAGGAGGGAAAATTGAAAAGGTGCGGTTGAGATGGGAAGTTAGTGATTGAGGGGATCGAAGTCACGATAGCTCAAGTGGTAGTATAGCGGTATCAAGTGGAAGGTCGTTGGTTCGAATCCCACTCGTGACACTGACTTTTTATCTCAACTTAAAAAAAT
>NW_019393683.1:0-918 GCF_000648675.2 Cimex lectularius
GGGATAAAGTACAATAAGCTGTACAGCTCAGCTGCAGTGCTCAGGAGAGAACTCCTCCAGTCCCTGGTATCCAAAAAAAAAATAAATAAAAAAATACAATTTCCATTTATTATCAATAAAATGATACAGCAAATAATGTAATAACATGATATTAGAAATAATTATGGTCTCAAAACTTTTTACAACTGCCCATATATATTTCACACTATAAAGCAGCATTAAAAATAAAGTAGTGGATCTTTAAACTTCGCAAAAAAAGTTTTCACCCCTTGTCGGAAGTATTTCTTTTATTTTGTTCACGTTCTCTACAAAAAAAGGGGAAAACTGTAGCTTAATTGGTCCTGTCGCTAAAAGGGACAAGCTGACAGATTGATGGACAGTCATGAAACTGAATTCTCAAGAAAGCCAAAAGTTAAGTATTTGATATGAGTCCTATTGTGTATAACGTTTGTTATAAACATTTAAAACGGCTTGCATAAACTGGATTAGTGGCGCGTTTATTAAAAATCATTTTCATCTTCTTTTATTGACTTTTTAATATGTCGAATACTACAAATATGTATTATATGTATATAAATATGGGCAAACCTCATACCATTTTATTGTTATGGCAATTTTGTAAAACACAGTATGCTATTTAAAAAAAAGTTGGTCAATCGGTGAAAACAAAATCTGTGTTGTTATTAACAATTGGAGAGAAATGCGTATCATTTCTGCTCCCATTTCCTTGTTGGTGGAAAAAATTTTAATTCGCTTTTATATCAAAGCTTATGTTTTTATACTTGAATGTAAAACTTTTTATTTATCTTTTTTAATATTTACAACTTATTTTTGGATCAATGGACAGATTAGAAATGCTAAATACCTAGATTCAGATGATTTCATTATTGCCCATTTCAATAAAAGTTAAATATCGTT
>NW_019393684.1:0-1128 GCF_000648675.2 Cimex lectularius
ATTCTAGGATTTATGACAAATACTATCATTTATCCATTTTAAAAATTGATGATTTGTTAGAATACAAAATTTTGACTATTTCCCATGATTAATTTTTAAAAAATCGTTAAACGTACTGTTTCTCATTTTAAAGTAAAAAACCACTACTTTTCACAAACTGCATCTAAAATGTCATTGTTTCGAATAAACTGTTTTTATAATTCATTTTTTCCTAAATCCATAAAACTTTACAATAATTTACCCAATGATTATTCGGAAATCGTGAGATGCGTTCTGGTGTGACGTAGGTTTTAGAAAAACATTTTTTTTTAACGTGCCAACGTTTCGATCTTTATTGAGATCATCTTCAGGGCCTGGGATTTACAAACATTGTTTAAATTTAACAAATACATATAAGATGTGGAAGAAAGTGAATTTATACAATGCAAAAAAATATTTTTTATATTCAATCAAAGTATTTCTACTCACTCAAAGTGTTTGTTTTCTGCGTAATTGTGCCAATCAGTTATTCAGTGAGTAGAAATACTTTGATTGAATGTAAAAATAATTTTTTGCATTGTATACATTCACTTTTTCATAAAGATCGAAACGTTGGCACGATAAAGAAAATGTTTTTCTGATACCTACATCTCACCAGACCGCATCTCACGATTTCCGAATGATCACCGACTATCGGTTACTAATCACCACACAATTTGCCCAATGTTATAAAATAATTTAAATCTAAAAATATTTATAAAAAACATTTAAAAGCTTCTTTCTCATTAGATTATGTTCAATCATACTCTGTACAACATCAATAACATTGAAAAATATATGTAGACAGTAAAAAAGTTATATTTGTATGATACGTATTTTGTATTATGAATTAATTAAACTTTATTTGTATCTTCGAATGCTTGTTAAATGTAAAAAAGGTCCCTGAGACCTAATTTTGCGAGCTTTTATAAATAAACTGGTCAATTAAATTCAATTTTCCCACAAAACATACACTCTCTTTCTCTCTCTCTCTCTCTCTCTCTCTCTCTCTCTCTCTCTCTCTCTCTCGTTCGCTCAATTATCTCTCTGTCATTGAAAAAGCTTTTAGCAGAAAACATTACATTGTATATCAATTTAAAAAAATATATT
>NW_019393685.1:0-920 GCF_000648675.2 Cimex lectularius
ACGATGAGTACTCGGTAACACAATACTCACAGAAGTTTGTTTACTGGCAGGTTAGAGTCTCTGCAAAGTAAGGGAAACAAGACACGAATGGCAAAAATGCAATCAGTCCCAGCAAGCTACTGTAAGCTGTAAGCAGGAGTCAGTTAGTTCGACTAATTGGGGTCTACGACTTGGACTTTGTGCTGGCATAGTAAAGTGAAGGGTTCTATTGTTTAAATCTAGTCTACGCCTTAGAAGTCTATCTTATTATTTTTCCCTTAAATTAACTTTTGTTTTACTCGCTCTTAAAAAAAATTCTGGACAGGAGGTTATAGTATAACCCGTCACTCCTATTATTCTGCCACTGGACGAATAAGAAAATTATTATAAAAATGATAACTTTACATATTTACAACCTTATTTGACTTAAAATGATTAAATAGGGGCTGATAAGGTCAGCAGCGGTAAAAAATTATTTTGCGTAATCCATGAAGAGCAAGCATGCAAGACTGACCATTACTTACTAGGGATAGAGAAGTTAGTTTACTAGGGACAGTTTAGAGTCCATGCAAAGTAAGGTAAACAAGATAGAAATGGCAATGCTGCAATCAGTACCAGCAAGTTACTGCAAACAGTAAGCAATAATCAGTTCGACAAATTGGAGACTATGACTTAGACTTTGTACAGGCATATCAGAGTGAAGGGATCTATTGTTTAAACCTCGCCTATGAGTTAGGCTATTACCTTTTGTTTGGCTAGCTTTTTGAAAAAATGAATAAAAATAAATAACGATTTCTGAATAATTATGGATTAACGGTCACTAATCATCACCAAACAATAAAACAGCAAAATCTCACTGGCACTCTCAACACTACACGCAAGAATGACACAATTACACGGAAGACAAATACTTTGAGTGAGTAGAAATACTTTGATTGAAT
>NW_019393686.1:0-914 GCF_000648675.2 Cimex lectularius
CGTTTTAATCTAAAACCGAACTTTTTCCAACACATATCAAACTTGAAAAAAAAACCTAAAGTGAAGTTTCCCCAATCAATTCAACTTTGCTCAACACAAATCAAACTTTTCCCAAACCAAACCGAAATTTTGCCAAAAAAAGTTAAACTGTTTTCAAGCCAATTTTTTCCAAATCATACCAAACTTTTCTTAAACTAAATTGATATTTTCCCAGCAAATCAAACTTTTCCCAACACAAAGCAAAATTTTACCAAATCAAATCAAACTTCTTTGAAACGATAGAACTTTTTCCAATTTTTGTCTCAAATCAAATTTGCTCCGTTTCAAAAAAAGACGAGTTTTTCCCAAATCAAACTCAACTTTTTCCAAATCAAACCCAATTGTTTTAAAACTAAATTTAACCTTTCGTAAAGAACACAAAACTTCCCGTCAAACCAACTTTTCCACTCATTTTTTTTTTTTTTTCAATTCAAATCAAACTACCCAAACCAAACCAAAATTTGACCAAATCAAATCAAACTTTTCCAAAATCAAACGTTTTTCAAACCAATTGGAAGTCTTTCCAGATCCAATCAAACTGTTCTCAAATCAAATATATAAATATATAAATTATTCTAAATAAAATCAAACTTTTCCCGAATTACAACTGTGTTCTATCGGTAATGGAATTATTTCCAAGCCAATAAAATGCTTCCCAAATCAAATCAATTTTTTTCAAGGTAAATTGACATTTTCCCAAATAACACTAACTTTTTCCAAGCGAAATCGACTTTTTTTTCAC
This sequence comes from Cimex lectularius, assembly GCF_000648675.2. Classification (NCBI taxonomy): domain Eukaryota; kingdom Metazoa; phylum Arthropoda; class Insecta; order Hemiptera; family Cimicidae; genus Cimex; species Cimex lectularius. The sequence goes on from NW_019393686.1 coordinate 782, forward strand.
ACCTAAACTTTTCTTATATCATATAAAACGTTTTAATCTAAAACCGAACTTTTTCCAACACATATCAAACTTGACAAAAAACCTAAAGTGAAGTTTCCCCAATCAATTCAACTTTGCTCAACCCAAATCAAAC
>NW_019393687.1:0-944 GCF_000648675.2 Cimex lectularius
TTTTTGAAAAATATAAATAGTGTGATATAAAATTATAGTTTTACATTAATTGTATTTATTTTTAATAATTTTAGTTTATTTTTTTATTTTTTAAGTACTTAACCATGATGATCATTGTTGCATATCATTTTTAAAATGCTAAATTTTTACAACAACAAAAAAAACAAGAAAAGGGTAAACTGACACAGGGCGACGTTTAATTTCTAGAATGAATTGCATACTCCAATATATCAAGATACTTTCATCTTGAACTGTAAGGAAACTGAGTTTTAAAAGTGAAAGGCATAACAAAATACAAAGTTCTAGAGACTTTCAGTTATTACTGTTATTACTTTTCCGCATAAAAAAAAGAGAGGGAACGAGGCAAACGAAGGGTTTCCTGAGAAAAGGGATGGAGTTGAAACAAAAACGCATTACGAGTATCAACGGCAATAGAATGGGGGCCAGGTCAAAACTAGAGCCGAAAACTTTAAAGATTGTGAGGCGATTTCTGCCCCCTTATGAGCAACGAGAAAATGCACCCCTATTCAAAAGCCGGTTTCTTTTAGAGCAAAACAACCTTGTTTAATTTCACAGTTTCCTTTCTTTTATACCTGGATGTCTTTGCACCTAATATCTAGGTGGCTCATTACCAACAAACTCAAGCAGTTTTATATGAAGTCATCAAAGGTAAACATCTGACAGTAACATTAAAATATTATAATAAGTATATGATATATTAATATATAATTATTTTTTAAATTTTAAAGCTATACATTTTGATAAACAAACTACACGTTTGTTGAAGATAAATTATATTGGCATCCTTTTAGCAAAAAAGAAAGAAAATTCGAAAGGTAGGTTGAGATTGGGAGTTGGTGTCCGAGTGGATCGAAGTCACGATAGCTCAAGTGGTAGAGCAGCGGCGTATTTAGCCGAAGGTCGTGGGTTCGAATCCCGCTCGT
>NW_019393688.1:0-913 GCF_000648675.2 Cimex lectularius
TTGTTATATTGTATGAAAATAATAATAATTAATTAATTAATTTTGCCCTGTTATTATATAGTTTTATTGACGATTAAACTCATTGTACTGACATCATTTATGAATATGACATAACCTAATATAAAACATCTTCTTCCTAGTGATATAAAACGACTGGTTTTTAAAATTGTTGTTAATGATTTGTATGCACTTTGTCCATCACCACATCCCAAAGAATATTTGATTAGCTTTCTATTCCAGTCTATAGACATTTTTGTCTGCGGTCATTAATATTTTATCGTCAACAAAAAGCAACAACTTCTGTTAAATCCGGAGAAGAGTCTAGTACTGGGTTGAACATGATATTGCAATGTCCTGGTTCTCTATAACACTCTGTTAATTAAATGTTAGCGTCCGTTTAAACAGGTAAATTGCTAAAAAGGAACAGCTGAGGATGTATATATTTTTAAAGATTTGCAAATCGCCATGCCGAATCGAAGGACCTCTTTAATGGCAGGCGAAGGGTGGCCTATTTCCTCCCATAAGAAGTATTTTTCTTTGCATATCACACCTAGCACTGACGTGGTGATGGCGCTGGGATATATGCTCCCTCTTTGTGATTCTTCAAATATGCAATTATAAAGATCGTTGTAGGTAATTTTGAATCTCTGCAGGTATTCCTTATTTTTGTCATGCCCTGAAAAATCTTGCTTTGTTTTGTAGGTGGTCTGGAACGATGAAATAATTCAAGACTGGAAAGAATTTTTTTGTATGTGATGCACGTACCCGTTTCGTACATACATTGTTTCATACAAATAGCTCATAAAATAAAACGTGGAGTGGAGATATTCGAACTTTTTTTTATGAACTATTATTGTTGAAAAAATTTCTGCGTGTATGAAATAAGAACCTTGTAAATTCACCCGCGCGAAAT
>NW_019393689.1:0-977 GCF_000648675.2 Cimex lectularius
CCCAAAAATAACAGGCAAATAATTTCATCTCATTCGTGAGTGAATTATCATGAGGAAGGACCATAAGGACAGCATAATAAATTCTATGGAATCAACCTCGGATATCCATGAAAACCTCGGGCGTATCAAAGGCGCCAAAAACGGGGTATTGGGTTCGAATCCCTCTCGTGCCATTAACTTTTTTCATCTCGACTAAAAACCTTAATTAATTGTAAACTAACAAGAATGTGTGTGGTATTTAGTGACCGTTAGTCAGTGATTATTCGGAGATGGTGCGGTCTGGTGTGACTTAGGAAGATGATCTCAATAGAGATCGAAACGTTGGCACGATAAAGAAAATGTTCTTCTAAAACCTAAGNGTAACAATAACATTTCTAATCTTTTTTAACCATTTGATCCTTGCTGTTTGACGTGTTTCGGCATCTCCCAAATCTCCAGTGTGACTGTAGTCTGTAGTGTAAGTATTGAAAATTGTGAAATGCTTAAAACAAGAAGATCGTTAAGGATTACAGGTTAAATGCCTGATTACTATTACCCACAATATATAAAAACACCTTTTATAGACAAGCAATTTAAAAAAATTGACAATTAACTTAAAAAAAACTGCCTTTTCCACTTATGGTATCATAAAATACTACCTCTTCCACTAGTTATTTATTTATATAAAGTATACAAGGTTTTGACAATTATTATCCATTTAAAAAGTGCCACATTATATTTCATGTATAAGTATGTCGTCAGTAATTTGAGTTGAGTATATACATTAACTTTTTACAGCGAATAGACCTAATAGCAATCCTGTTTTGGTATAATTCTTCAAAAATTCACTAATTTCGTGGTCCGCATGACCAATTAATATATTATAATTAATTAAGGTTTTTTTAGTTGAGATAAAAAAGTCAATGGCGCGAGCGGGATTCGAACCCACGATCTTCGGCTTGATACGCCGCTGCTCTACCACTTGAGCTATCACGTGA
>NW_019393690.1:0-910 GCF_000648675.2 Cimex lectularius
TTTCCTTGGTAGATTTTCTATCTGTCTGATGTGGCTGTACTAATTACAAGATGAACGTATTACCCGAGGGGGAACGTCCTATTTCCAGATCTGTAAAAGAGGATGGGCCTTCCTCTACGAGGGTCTTCCAGTGGAGTCAAGTCGATGAATAGGGCAGTAAGCGGTGGCGCACACCTTGGAGATCATGGAGTCTGTTGAACGCGCAATTTAAACCATTTACAGCATTATAGCAGGATGTTCAATAATAGGACTCGCTCGCCCCACACTTCCCCCGGGGCACAATGAATGGTACGTAATGGCAAACGGATTTACAACTCCGACATTTGCAACTTTAATCGCGGATCCGCATCCACCTCTTTTTAACATGAATGGACTTCGCCCTAAGACAGGACCGACTTAAAATTGGGAGAGGAACGTTTAAAAATGTCAGATAATTAAACTTAGTCTTAACATACCTAATTACATCACCCGGAAGTAACACGACACTCTAAATATGCATCTTCTTACTAAACCACCGCCAAAAAATCGTTTAAACAATACCTGCTGCAAAAAAGCACTTAACAGTTGAAAAATACTATATTGTTTGATATATATTAAATTACAATATTACATCGCTCTTTATTTTTACAAAATCGTCCATATTTTGAATGTGATAGCGAAATTATGAAACTTTTTTTGCAATAAAGATCGTTGTCTATAATTGTCACAAACAGAAAGAAACAGGCTGACAAGTGCAATTGACTGCCTTTTTGATAAACCTCAGATTCTTTTTGGGTGGACTGGTTACTGTTGATATTGTTGATATCCCCAACAAAAGTCTATATTTTGAATATGAGTAGGAATTTGTACTGACGTGTACAGCGCATAGTTAATAATTGATGGGAAAAGAAGTAACAAGCTGCAAAGTGCA
>NW_019393691.1:0-969 GCF_000648675.2 Cimex lectularius
TCTCTCTCTCTCTCTCTCTCTCTCTCTCTCTATCTATCTATCTATATGTCTATCTCTACCTATCAATATATCTCTCTCGTTGTCTCTCCCTTGTATCATTATATTTTTTTTTCTATGTCTCTTCGTGGACACGCACACACATTTTACTCATCTCTCTTGGGTTTAATTATTTCTCGATCTCACTTTTGTTGTTTTTTCTCAATTTTTACTATGTTATCGTTCTATCTACCTCACAATAATTTCTCCTGTTCTTTCTGTTTTTTATTATTATATTGTTTGTTTTAGAATATTAGTTTTTTTTCGTTCACACTCATCTTTCTTTCTCTCTCTTTCTTACACTCTTTCTCTCCCTCTCTCTCTCTCTCTCTCTTTCCCTTTCTCTCTCTCTCTCTTTCTCTCTCTCCTCTCTCTCTCTCTCTCTCTTTCTTTCTCGTTGTCTTTCCCCTGTATCACTATCTATCTATATATTTCTTTTCTATGTCACTTCATGGACATGCACACACATCTTAGTCATCTCTCTTGGGTTTCATTATCTCTTTTGTTATTTTTTCTCAATTTTTACTATGTTATCTTTCTATCTACTTCACCATAGTTTCTCCTGTTCTTTCCCTTTTTCATTCTTATATTGATTGTTTTAGCATATTAGTTTTTCTCTTTGACACTCATCTTTCTTTCTCACTCTTTCTCACTCTCTCTCTCTCTCTCTTTCTATCTTTCTCTCTCTCTCTCTCACTCTCTCTCTCTCGTTGCCTTTCCCATGTATAACTATCTATCAATACATTTTTTTCTATGTCTCTTCATGCACATGCACACACATCTTACTCATCTCTCTTGGGTTTCATTATTGCTCGATCTCACTTTTGTTGTTTTTTCTCAATTTTTACTATGTTATCGTTTTATCTACTTCACCTTAGTTTCTCCTGTTCTTTCTCTTTTTCATTCTTATATCGTTTGTTTTAGCATATTAGT
>NW_019393692.1:0-912 GCF_000648675.2 Cimex lectularius
CTTGTTTTGCCTGTATAGCTGGGTTTCCATTGCGCGAAAATCACTCACGCAAACTGATGGCCCACCTTGTTTTGCCACTATAGCTGGGTTTCCATTGCGAGAAAATCACTCGCGCAAACTGATGGCCCACCTTGTTTTGCCAAATAGCTGGGTTTCCATTGAGCGAAAGTCACTCGCGCAACTGTTTCGCGAAATTTGACTCGCATTGTGAATAACTGCGAAACTTTTGGCTCAAGGTGTGGTGTTTGGTCCTCGTGGAAATGGTTAACCCAAGACAGCCGTTTCGCGAGTGATTTTCGCGCAATGGAAACGGAGCTAAGGATCGTGGATGTCAATCATGATCTTGATGAATGACGCCACCGATGGCAGTGTTGAATGTGTCAGCCATTAAAGATAATTTTGCGTGGAGTTTGGAAAGTTAATGCGATTTTTAATTGTAATATGTTTTTTGCATCTGTGCATAGGCTGTCTCCATTTCTGTGATGAGATCTTTTTTTGATGGAATGAAGATGTAGAGCTAGGGGCGTCGGTGGCCGCAACGGTTTAGGCGTTGACACGGCGCTCATCACTGTAAGGTAAAGGTCCCGGGTTCGAATCCAGCGGCCCTGCATTCCAACTCGACATACTTACAAATGGCCTTTTTTTTAATCATATCAGTTGTGAAGTCCTTTGCCTCTTGGAAAAATTTACTACAGTAGAATTTTTTCGGTCATGGCTGATATACCATTTTGTGATACATGATATTCTTAAAAATCAACCTTTAGTTTGGCGAAAGTTGGAAGAAAAAATTAGAATATCATCAATGTAGACATAAATGAATGAAAGGTCTTTCGTGATAGAGTTCTTGAGTGATCTTTGAAAAGTGTGTGGGGCATCGCGAAGTCCAAAAGGCATCAAAGAATTTATTTCCTT
>NW_019393693.1:0-913 GCF_000648675.2 Cimex lectularius
CTCGTGCCATTAACTTTTTTTCATCTCAACTAAAAACCTTAATTAATTGTAAAGTATTAATTGGTCAAGCGGACCACGAAATTAGTGAATATAATTATAACTATTATAAGGTGTTGGATTTTTATTTAAGTCTAAGTTTTATTTAAGTCTGTCTGGCCCAGAGGACTACAATTTCAATCTAAATTATTCTTCCTCTAAACTATCGAAAATCGTCCCTACTGATTGACATGGCTTGTATGACCCTAGTGCAGGTTTTTATTTTTTAAAAACCCTGAACAAAGTAAATTAACATTTCACACCTTGGTAAATACCGTCTGGCGGAAATAATAATAATAATATATAATATTGTACCGTCCAATAATAATATGAAAGAAAACTGTAGGCATATTGAGAGTTGACGATCGATCTACGGTGTATTCTGTATATAAACACTATCCGGCCCGGAAGACCACAGCTTTCAGTCTTAATAACATAAGATTGGTATAGTTTCTCTTTAAATAATAAATTTGTTAGTGCAATACTAAATTATATGTATGTATATTTTTTTATGCAAATAACCATCATAACAACATAGACACTGAGAGTAGATGATCTATCTATCTATTGTGTATTCTGTATATCTGACATGGAGAATTTTTTTTTCTTGAACTAATAACTAAATAAAGAAAAGATATAATACTCTTTTGTATCGCATATCTTTTATTGTAGGTTGTATGCCTGTTTCATATATCTTTGTATGTGGCTGAATTTTTATGTGAATATTCCGTATATATCCTCTGCTGTTGCGAACCCTCGTTAAAATTAAAAGAAAAGAAAAGAAATAAAATTGCGTGTTTTGTTTTAATATCAATTTTATGTACATAAGAAGCATTTGTTTGCATTATGCTTGCATGCTTCGTTTTAAGAGAACATT
>NW_019393694.1:0-904 GCF_000648675.2 Cimex lectularius
AATTTTCCATAAAATTGTATTACCCCCTACTCCACACAATGCGATGCAACCAAAGTACCCATTGGCCATATTTTCTTTGAATTCAGTTAAAGACATCTGGACACTCATATTTTTCTTTCAAACTATATGTATTTTTTGTCATTATTTTAATTACAACATGCTTATTTGAATGTAAACCAAATTAAACAAGATCAAAAATGGATGTTTTTATAAAATTTATTTGATTGTATTGGTTTGGCAGAAAATTTATCAAAACACTGTAATACCATTTATTGATAGAATGAATTTAACTAATAATTCATTACATGGTTTTGCTCATAAAATTTAACTAACAATTATTACACATTTCTACCATAAAATTTAACTAATTTATTACATGGTTTTGCTTATAAAATTTAACTAACAATTTATGGCACAGTTTTGCTAATAATAATGTATTAAGAGCAAAATAGGCATGCTGTGTTTCTGTACGTGACATGTGCTTGACGTCGAACAGAACAGAACAGATGAACAAAAAGAGACGACGTGTCGGGTTAAGTGTGTCCCCCGCTTTTTTAAGAAGAAATAACCTAAACTCAACACTGAAGATGGCAAAATACCGACTGACAAAATCATCAGTATAGCGTGCATCAGCGTGCAGTCCACAGGAGAAAATCTGTCAATCAACGTTTCAAATAAATTTTTTGCTATCTAGAATTATATATTACCTTTAGGGATGGTTAGGGTTATATATTAGGTTATATATTACCTTGAGGGTGTGAGAAATTATATAGTGTGTAATGTCGTATGACTGATTAACTGAAATAATGCACACTTCTTCCCATCCAGAGCCTGAGCTTACAGTACTTTGGTCACTCAAGTCACCCCCTCTCTTTTCATGACACACCAATAACTAGAATTTAGA
>NW_019393695.1:0-905 GCF_000648675.2 Cimex lectularius
AGACAATAGATATAGCCGCAAATAGTCGTTTAAATAGTAGAGAGGAATATTCATCATAGGCATATAATAGTCTCTAGATTTTCCAATAGTTTATACCCACGAATAGTCAGTATGATACACAATTTTTTAAAATTTATTTATTCATTTATTTTCTACATGAACCTACGATATTACATGTAATATAAATATCTAAATATATACAGGGTGTTCGGCTACTCGTGTTACAAACATTGCCAGTAGATTCTACATTCAAAATGGAACCAAAATGTCCTAATTAACTATGGTCCGAATACCTACAGTTTCGAAGTTATTCCACTTTTTCTGATTTTTTGAGATTTTACATCCTTGCTTCAAATAAACAATGTTACTCCAAAACTAAAAGGTTTCGGACGAATCCATTGAGACCATTGAAAACTGCCTTAAATTTCCAATAAGATGTGATAAATACTAAACTTGACAACATTGGGGAAATAAGCGTTATAGTAGCCAGAACTTTGAAAAAAAGAAATTTTTTTTTTTTTCAAAGTTGAAAAACTTACTATGGTGATTCTTTACCATTTCCAAAACTAGAGGCCAGCAAATTTCGGAAAAATACTCCATTTAAATTTAAATTAATATTTAATATATTACATTTCAATTTAATATATAATTTCAATTAATTATTCTTTTTTAGTACCGCTCGTGACGCTGACTTTTTCATCGCAACCAATATCTTACATAAAAAGAATAATTAATTGAAATAAGTAATTTGGTCAATTAGACCACTAAACATAAACAGATTAATATTTAATATTTACTATGTTAAATTAATAATTTTTAATTATCTTTTTAGTGGTGTAATGGATTTTTTAAACAGATTAATATGCAATATTTACCATATTAAATTACTAATTTTTAATTATCTT
>NW_019393696.1:0-902 GCF_000648675.2 Cimex lectularius
CGGGTCCTCCTGTAATTAACAGCAATTTCACAACGGAATTTATTGCAATTTATAAAAGTCTAAATATTACCAACGGATTTTTTTGCCGGATGAACTAATATTTCTCTTAATCTAGTAAATATGGCCATATTCGTGATTTTTTTAAATAAAAAAACTAAAACTAAATTTAATACAATTTTATTATCAAATTTCTGGAAGTTCCGAAAAACATTTTCGTTTTAAGCATATTCGAAATCTGCTATCTCAAATTTTGAAGTTAAGTTCCAAAATACAACTTTTTCTCCCGTGGCTGGATAATGTTAAACCGATACTATGACAATCAGCTGAATAAAAAAAAATTTTTACCAGGTGTTTACTTTATGTGGATTTATAAATTAAAATCAGTTTCTCAAACAAAACACTCCACCGGACATAAAAATATGATGTTTCTCCATAAACGGAACTCATTACAACTGATAAAAGCATAAATATTACCAACGGGTTTTTTTGGCCGGGTGAACCAATTTTTCTATTAATCCAGTAAATACGGCCATATTCCTGCTTTTTTTAAATAAAAGAAGCTAAAACTAAATTTAATACAATTTTATTATCAAATTTCTGGAAGTTTCGAAACAAAACATTTTTGTTTTAAACATTTTCGAAATATGCTATCTCAAAATTTGAAGTTAAAAATCACCAGTTTTCTTTTAACTCTCGTCTACTCATGTGAAAATAATCTCAATGTTGTTTGTAGGGTTTTAAAACCTTGTAAAGTTTTAAAAATAAATATCTCTCAAAAAGGTTAAGGTAAAAAATCTTTACCAGATGACTTTTTCTTCCATGACTGGATATTATTAAACCGATACTATGACAATCAGCTGAAAAAATAAAAATTTACCACATGTTTACTTTATGTGAATTTA
>NW_019393697.1:0-1115 GCF_000648675.2 Cimex lectularius
ATTGTATAAATTCACTTTTCCACATCCTAAATGTATTTGTGAAATGTAAACATTGTTTGTAAATCTCAGGCCCCGAAGATGATCTCAATAAAAGATCGAAACGTTGGCACGATAAAGAAATTTTTTTTCTGAAACCTACATCACACCCGACCGCATCTCACGATATCTGAATAACTATCGATTAACGGTCACTAATCTCTATACACTTATTAAAATTTTTCCGTAAATTTATAAGCCAAAAAAAATGTTTTTCTTTGCCTATTACAAATTTCATTCACAAGAAGGGACTTTATTGACTTCTAACGAAACAAATAATATTATCGACCAACAATGTTGAAGTTATTGTATACGTTGATTAATACTAACATGTAAAATCGTTCAAGTTTGAAATTTATTTTAAATGCGTGCATTAAAAGAAGTATAAGAAGAAAACAAAGATTGCGAAAAAAAATCGATGTTTCATTTTATTAATAAAAAAAGAAAATGAAAATTGATATGATATTTCTACCAAGTATTAAGTAAGAGTCTCTCTCTCTCTCTCGTGGTAAGAGAGAGGAGGAGAGAAAGAGTGGGAGAGGGAAAGAGAGAGAGGGAGTGAGTGAGGGTGAGAGGGAAAGAGAGATAGAGAGAGAGTGAGAGGGAAAGAGAGAGAGAGAGGGGTGGCGAGAGGGAAAGAGAGTGAGGGAGGGAGCGAACAGATAGATAAATAGTTTACAGGGTGAATCAATTCTATAGTCTATGCGTTTAATTCGGAAACGACTAACTTTAGCAAAAAATGATCTTATACAAACCCCAAATTAATTTTGGCTAAAAAACTTATGGTGGTAACAGATTTAACACTACTTTTTAAAAAATTAGATTATTGTGTGTGGCTGGAGTGTGTTCGGTTCACAGTGCGGCCTCTAAAATAAAATGAAATAAATAAATTTATAACAAATCGAGTCGCATATGCAAGGAATATTAACAGCCGACCATATTTTTTTTACACGAACCACTACCATTTTTCTGAGTGTATTACTGGAAAACCATCTCCCTCTGTCAATATATTTCTTTTATACAATCTCTCTCTCTCTCTCTCTCTCTCTCTCTCTCTCTCTCTCTCTCTCTCTCTCTCT
>NW_019393698.1:0-901 GCF_000648675.2 Cimex lectularius
TTGTATATATTTTGTTTTAAAAAATAATTAGTATAAGTTACATGTAATTATTGTTGTTAAGTGTGAATTTTGTGATCTGTACGTCGCGCATCTAAGAAACGTAAGAAAGATTTACTTGTTTTCGGATTCAATGACAGTGTTATCGTGGATCCGTCTACCGCTCCATCGCTTGAAGACGTTTCTCCAACGTACGTTCGTAGCAAACCGCATAAGTATTATTCAAGATCTATCTAAAGATTATTCATGGTTTCACGTTGCATCTGCAAACAATGCCGCAGATATTGCCACACGTGGTGAATCGCCATTCAACCTCGTACACCTCAATTCGTGGTGGTTCGGACCCAGTTGGATTAGGCTCCCCATTAACGACTGGCAAATAAAATCGTTTGACGTTACGGTTGGAGAGGATTTACCTGAGATGAAATCAGAAACGGTTTTACTTAGTTTCGATAAGTACCCTTCACCATTCCTCATACAGCAAATTGAGCAGAATCATGGCATATGTCATACGTTTCACTCATAACTGCAGAGTCCCCGCTAATGAAAGAGAATACAGTTTTCTTGAACGCTCAGAAAAACATAACGCATCCACCTGTCTTTATGTCACCGTACAGAAAAAACTAACAACAAAACACACTCCGATTTGAAAACACTCGCTTCATTTATCGCTTCAAAGGGAGTTCTTAGGGTGGGCGGTCGTCTAACTAACCCACCTCTTCCCTCGCACCTTTATTCCCGGCAAACCCCCTTGATAGCCATTGCTTACCAGCCTAGAATTTTTGTGGGTCAAAAATTGGTGGGCGGTATGTTAACGCATACTATGTTTTGTATATATTGTATATATTTTGTTTTAAAAAATAATTAGTATAAGTTACATGTAATTATTGTTGTTAAGTGTGAA
>NW_019393699.1:0-896 GCF_000648675.2 Cimex lectularius
GATATATATATATATATATCATTTTGTTTTCAAACTAATATTTACACTTACTCCGTAGTTTATTTATATTCATTTTACTTAATTAATAGTTTGTGCAATATGGCAATGACATTAATCATTTGATGACGTAAATTAGTACTGAACAAATAATATTTAGCATTATAGTTACTGAATGGTATAAAGTACGGCCGCGGAAATTTTTAATACAAGTACATATAAAATATATGTGTAACAACGCTCTAAATAAATAAATAAATAAATATATATATAAAATATAAGTAAATAAGGCGATATAAACGTAACATTAGTACATTTACAGTTGGAAATATATTTAGGCAGTAACGCATAACACGCATGCTGAGTTAATGTAAAAAAAATAACATTAATTGAAATGATCATAAAATTGGTTTAATCGACTTTTCAATTTGAATTGGCTCGTAGTGCGTTGAATATGTAAAAATCAATTTCACAGGCTGGAACAACAAGGGGGAAAATTTTTGTTTTCACTTATGATCCGCCTGTTTTCATGGCGAAAGCTTAGCGCCGGCGGCCTGCCCGTGAATATTGATGGGCACGGGCCAATCTTCAACAAATTGTTCAGGGGTGGAGCACTGTATGCAGCAATCGTCCTCTGCAATCGAAACGAGCTGCCGCATTTTAATCGCCGGCTGCGTTTGTTTTGCGGATTTTAGGCCGACCTCCTGATCCTGAATTAATGTATCGCGATAGGGAATTCTCTTCTGACCTTTCTACTTGTTATCGAATATTTAAAAGAATGACTACGTATGAATGACAAAATTATATTAAAAACAAATTGTTTATTAAAAAAAAAACTAAACTCGTTTATTAAAATAATGTTAAATATATAATAATTATAATAGTTAACAGACATTATA
>NW_019393700.1:0-896 GCF_000648675.2 Cimex lectularius
CTGGATCTACTCCCAAGCCATATTGAAATCGGGATCAGAGGATAGCTCGGTGATTTGCAAAGAATGCAAGGTGTGTAAAGATTCTAGTTGGGATGACTGTGGTGTAGAGGAGAAACAAGATTGGTTCGAGCACACCGCCCTGTGGGATTCCCGCTCCGACAGGACGGTAGTCAGAGTAGTCTGACCCTTGGCGAAATGTTGGAGAAGTAGTAAGAACATGATATTTCTGAGGACTTTGGATTGCAAGGAATGTGTTCTTTGGATGTTGAAAGGTTTAGCGGTGCCCAGCAGTTCTAGTTCGGACGTCCAGATTGGATTTAGTATTGTCTTGAAAATTGTCAGTTTGTTTTCTATTGAAACGTTGATTTTCCAATAGTATGTATAGTAGTCCGAACGTTTGTTTAACACCTATTGTTTTAGTCGTGTGTGTTGGTTCCAGGTTTTGAGAAAAGATGGAACACAACGTAGCGGATGCAGTTTTTGAGATGGGAGTATTATTGAGGAATATTGTATGAGCAGTTTTGCTGAAATGATACATGAGTGTGTTTGCTTTTATTAGGTGTGTAGAGGTTATAGTTGGGATGCCTGAGGTGTAGATGAGGTACAAGATTGGTCCGAGCACACCGTCCTGTGGCACTCCGCTCCCATAGGAGGGTAGTCAGAGAGTCTGACCCTTGGCGAAATTACCATAATGTCTGATTTCGGTCCTTTGAGACGCCGAGGTTACCCAAATCGTCTATTTAGTTCGGATGGGGGAGTTTTACTTCGAAGGGTAAATGATACGTTTTATTAAGTTTTTCCGCCAGTGTCTGTTCCATTTTATTTGAAGGACGTGTGCCTGGATCTACTCCCAAGCCATATTGAAATCGGGATCAGAGGATAGCTCGGTGATTTGC
>NW_019393701.1:0-903 GCF_000648675.2 Cimex lectularius
TTCAAACATGAATACATTTTACCTGTCATGTCAGGACTGTACGCGACGTGTCGGATAGATGTGCACACCCCATCAAAACGTGGCAAGGCGTCGGGTAGCGTCGCATGGCGTAGCATCGGGTAAGTGTGTTCCTGGCTTAAATGAGATGAGTATTTACACGACATAGTGGGAGGTCGAGTTTCTTACACATTTCAAATATGAAACCACAATTTCCTTCATCACATGTATAATTGTGGGCAGTTTATGATTTTTTATTATTAACATGTTTCCTTTACATAGATTACATGTTTTTCTTATAGTAATGTATTGTGATGAGTAGTGAAATATATCGATAATTTTGGGTAAACAACAATGAACTTAGATAGTAAAATTAACCACTCCATAACAACAATAAATTTTAGTGTTATATGTATGTAATTACAACAGGGAATCAATCGGAAATTTCCATTTTGATTTTGAAAACGAATTTTAAGAAGCTCTTAAACAGGTCCTTCGTCACCAATTCCGCTGTTAGTGCCGGCCACCTGAATCCCTTCGCAGCTGCGGTTCGAATCAAATCCACTCTCCATTTCTCCTGAGAATTGAAGTCATAAATAAGATGATTCCAGCTTTTGCGAAAAAAAGCTTCCTTACGATAGCAATTGGGTGTAGACATAATTTTTTTATTACGAGGGTTCGCAACAGCAGAGGTTATATCAACCCTCAGGGTGCCGGTGTTTTTGAAAAAAAAAAACATTTGTAAATATGTCAGGGTCGGAATGCAGGGCCGCTGGACTCGAACCCGGGACCTTCATCTTACAGTGATGACCGCCGTGTCAACGCCTAAACCGTTGCGGCCACCGACGGCCCCTGTAGACATAATTTCAAGTCGGTAAAGGTACAACTTACTGCAACCGTGGTCGC
>NW_019393702.1:0-981 GCF_000648675.2 Cimex lectularius
GGTCTGGTGTGATGTAGGTTTCAGAAAAACATTTTCTTTATCGTGCCAACGTTTCGATCTTTATTGAAATCATCTTCAGGGCCTGGGATTTACAATCATTGTTTAAATTTAACAAATACATGTAGGATGTGGAAAAAAGTGAATTTATACAAGCAAAAAAAATTTTTTTTTAATTTTTATATTCAATCAAAGTATTTCTACTACTCAAAGTGTTTGTTTTCTGTGTAATTGTGCCATTCTTACTTTTTTCTTTGTAAAAAACTTAAGCTAAAAACTTAAACTACTTGAGCTTACGTGACTTCAGACGTTGAAGTGGTAGAGTAGCGGCGCATCAAGCCGAAGGTCGTGGGTTCGAATCCCGCTCGTGACACTGACTTTTCTCAATATTTGTTTTTTTTTTTTTTAATTGAAAATACTCTACTGTTTGTTTTCATATTTCATTTTGAATGTATTTCGGGTTATTCTATAACTCGTCTTTATATCTCAACACAATTGTACCGTTCTTTACAATACAGTTCTCATAATTTATTTTACATAAAATAAAAATATTTTGGCAGCAAGAACTCATTAAGGGTAAATATTGTAAAATTACACAAATTACATGTTACAATAGAACTTGTGTTTTTGACACATTAAAACATCTTTTTTTACGAGATGAAGCGTTGTAAACCTTTTATTTACAGGTTACATAAGGTGAAATACATAAGGTGTATTTCTGCACGATTTTTTTAAACTAATTTTTAACTTGACTTTGTCTTAATGACATACTGAAAACTTTTTTTTTGTTTACGCTGGCATATTACCCATGAAATTTTCTATTTTAATTTAACCCGCTCGACAGTAAAATTAGAATAGAAAACTTTATGGGTAATATGCCAGCGTAAACCAAAAAAAAAGTTTCTGTATGTCATTAGTTTTTAAACAACTTTCAGAAAACTTTTATTACATTGAAAACATTATCTGATTATAAAAGTTTTATTG
>NW_019393703.1:0-934 GCF_000648675.2 Cimex lectularius
TTTTGCCTAAAAATAACATTTCATGAGCAACAGTTCAATATTAATTATAAGTCATTGAGGTTTATTGGTCTAATTGAGCAAAAATTTGTGGTGTTTAACGACAGTTAGTTAATGATTATTTGAAAATCTTGAGATGCGGTCTGGTGTGTCGTAGGTTTTAGAAAAATATTTTCTTTTTCGGGCCAACGTTTCGATCTTTATTGAGATTATCTTCAGGGCCTGGGATTTATAAACATTGTTTAAATTATACTTATTATAAATTCACGTTTTTCACATCCTACATGTATTTGTATAATTGAAACAATGTTTATAAATCCCAGGCACTGAAGATGATCTCAACAAAGATCGAAACGTTGGCACTATAAAGAAAATGTTTTTCTAAAACCTACGTCACACTAGACCGCATCTCACGATCTCCAAATAATCATAAACGGTCACTAAACACCACTCATATTTTTTCATTATTTTATATAGGTATAAATGATGATTCCCAGGCCCTGAAGATGATTTAATTAAAGATCGACACGTTGGCACGATAAAGAAAATGTTTTTCTAAAATCTACGTCATTCCAGGCAGCATCTCACTACATCCAAATAATCATAAACGGTCCCTGAACACCACACATATTTTCTCAATATTTTATATAGGTATAAATGATGATCCCTAGGCTCTGATGATGATTTAATTAAAGATCGACACGTTGGCACGATAAAGAAAATGTTTTTTTAAAATCTACGTCATACCAGGCAGCATCTCACTACATCCAAATAATCATAAACGGTCCCAAAACACCACACATATTTTTTCACTATTGTATATAGGTATCAATTTCCAGGCACTGATGATGATCTACATAATGAGCGAAACGTTGGCACGATAAAGAAAATGTTTTTCTAAAATCTACGTCACACCAGACCGCATTTCACGACCTCC